>NC_143087.1:5972803-6275833 GCF_061535455.1 Colias philodice
TAATTCACTATATGAAAATGATGACATCGGGGCTGAATGGTCTTATTTAGGTCGCATGCAGCTGAATGACAACGACTATTGATTTAGAATTTGGATTGCGTAATCGATATTAAATAATCTGAACTAATGGCTTACTATTGTTGTTATGCAACAGCGACAAAGTTTGAATATATTACTTTAACAAGCTCTTTGCAAACGGCTGATGTTTTTAACTTGCGAGGTGTTATTGTCGTTGATATCGAGAGTTGTTTTGAATAATAAAAAGTAAGTATAAAAATCTTTTTCTGGCATTTTCAAACAGTTCTTCTCAAAACATACTTCTCTTTTATGTTTGTAAACAATTTCCAATTTATTTAATTAAAATAAATATTTTAAGCATTTTTATAACATCAATTGATTATTTTTTATTAGTGTGAAAGCAGGTTCAAAGAAAACGAAAAATTATACTTCTTAAATTATTTTCGAATTTATTATTTACCCAAAAGTGAAAGTTAAACGTAAGCCTTATTTCACTCGTCGACCGATAAAATAATTCTGGGGCAAGGTCGTTCTCAAAATTGGTCCAGAAATATTCTCTTGAATATAAAATGTGTTTCTCTAACATAAATTATGGTGTACCGACACCCGTCGCGTAGGTATACATATTTCAGAAAACTGATTAAACACGATTTAAGTTAGGTATAATTTAATTTAGCTAGAACCGTTTTTCGCGTTTGTACCTTATCCTTTTTGCCAATATAAATAATCGATATAAATTAATTAATATAAATTCAATATAAATAATCGGAGCTGAAATTAAAATAAATCGATGTTTGACTCCGTGAACACATCGATTCACATTCATAGATTTCTAATAACGTTTCCTTTGAGCTTCGCCGTAGCAACTTGAGATTAATGGAATAATTCCAAATTGTATCGCGGTTGGATCTAATATATTTTAAAGATTATTCGATTAAAATGGATTGTGTGAAAGTCGCACATCTCGTAAATAAGTAACTAAAAGGGATAGATTCTAAGTTGTAGAAATAGTGTTGGTTCTGGATCCCAGCCAATTCACCTGCGGTATTAAGCTGAGGTGAATTGGGGTATAAAGTGTGTTGTCTCGAAGCTTTTAGTTTTGAATACCAATATTATTGCAGTAAAGGATTTTCGACTTATTTATGTTTATTTAGCAGCAATAAAATGTAGCAAGTACATTTTCTCGTTGAATAAAATGTTTTACTAAATATTCATTTAGTTAGTATAAATAAGTTTGGAAGTGTGTTTCGCCAAGGTTGTTTTCTTTCTATAATAATAGTTAAATATTACAGTAGTAAAGGCCTCTCTATGTATTGACGTCACAATGTACGGAATTCCCCAATGTCAAATCCATATAAATACTCCTAGTTAGGAAAAAAGCTCAAAAAAACTGTAAGATTATTATTTATATTTATGAAGAGAGCTTTCATGTAATGCACCTAATGTGTTATTAGTTAACAAGATTATAACAAAGCAAATACCGTGAAATGTACAAGCGTGAAAAGAAAAATCAGTGAAAAATTAATTACATCGATTTTAATTTGCACTTTAACATGCTATTATTATTTGCATCGCATTATAAATTATTATGAAAATTATAAAATTATTATATAATTAATCCCGAAAGATATTCATTAATTATTTATCTTTATGAATAAGTTTGTGGTGGCAAACGTATTTTTTTAATCAATACATATATATATTTCGGCGTAATTAATTGAACGTGAATAATGCGCGTTATAAATGAAAAGGCTGCTTTTGTTAAACGATTAAATGACCACACCTTAAATCAATTCGCAAACATACATAGGACACTGTCGAGAACAACGAATAATAGATATTATGTATAAAATATATTAATTCTAAATATAATGTATAGAATTAGTTGTCTGTATTAGGTTCTATATATAAGAAGAAGAAGGTAGATTAGAGGCAATTTTTTATCATGTTATATTTTATTTTATTTTTTACTAGCGGTCCGCCCCGGCTTCGCCCGTGGTACATAATATTTACGTTTTCTCTATATAAGAACCATCCTCGTACTTCAAGGAATATAATAAAAAAAGAATTATCGAAATCGGTTCAGCCGTTCTCGAGTTATGCGCTTACCAACAAATTTTGCGATTCATTTTTATATATAAAGATATAGGTAATAAGTAAATAAGAGTAAGTAACAAAAAATCTTGTCTCATAATTAGCATCGCACAGCAATAATTGTAGGATTGGTTAGGGAGCCAGGTGCAAATTTGGTTAACTATTTCCTCTCAAGAGATAATTCGTCAGACGCATGAGAGTATAGTATTATAAAGCCTCGTGAACGTCAGCTGGCGCTCGGTTGGGGGGGGTGAGCGGTTGTAGCCTCCCACGCACATAGGAAAAAAAATACATTCATTCATTCATTTTCTCTCAGCTAAAAATTTGTCAAATTGTAGCTAACCCAATATCTCAACGAAAAAAAATAGTCAGCTGGTTACAACATGGTGTATTATACGTCAGCTGGTGTCTCGAACATGAAAGTTAAATTTAAAGAAAAATTTATTTTCCGTTATTTCCTCTCAAACAAAAATTTACCTGATGATAGCTTATATGTAATATATATGTCAGCTGGCTGTATCTTGGTGGAAAAACCGTCAGCTGATACGGGAGGCTACAACCGCTCTTCCCCCCAACCGAGCTCCAGCTGACGTTCACGAGGCTTCATAATACTATACTTTGATGCATTTTACTAATTACCGCTTGAGAGGAACTTGGTCATAAAATCTGCTGCTGGCTCCCGGACCAGATGTCTTGTCATGAGGTCGAGAAACTTGCAGGATGTTCAGGTAAACATTTGAAAAATAGGTTAACTGAATAATGCATGCTTTAATAATTATTATTTCAATCTCTACAGGTATGAGTAACTTTGAAATAAAAATCTTATTCACTATTGAAGTAAACTTTATCATACGTTCAAATTCAAGACTATCAGCTTGGGCAGTTATGTAACTCAACCAAACTCAACGCTACGATATTTTTCGCAGATTTTTTGTATATGTATGGTAGACGAGGTGTGAAAGTGACCCGATTCATGCTTGGTCGACTGTCACGTATAAAATACATATAAAACGGCTAGTCAAGTCTCATTAGACTAAGCAATATTTCACGCAGACGTTTCGTCTCCCCCGGATTTCCAAGCGTCAGCTCAAGCGCTAGCTCAACCCTAAAATCGTCTACAACGTGACACAAAAGGGAATGAAATATGAACTATATAGCACGATAAATTCTTAAATGACCACTTCAATTCTGAAGCCAATATCATGCCCAATAATTTATAGTTGCTACCCTTTTTTACTATGAAAAATATGGTGCAGGAGAGATGAGATTTTTATTTTTTTTAATTAACTTTCTCCTACAATTACTGCAATCTTTCATAATTTATTGAATGGAAATATTTTTTCTGGCTCCAATATAGGTTACCCGTAAACGTTGTATACTTCGTACATGTAATTTTATATTCATGGCGCTATAATGATAGAGCATGAATTGTATATTATTTGATATTTTAGTAAGAATTTGAAGTGTAAACTTTTCGAAAGATTTGTTTTTCTCTAAATTTATAGTTTGTTCAATAAACTATGAATATTTTAATTAAGGCTGGGAGCTAGTATGCAAATTTACTTTATTCAATTAATTATGAAAGATACGACAGATATTACAAGCACGGCAAGCTGTTAAAAATTTTGCTTATTCAAACAGTTTTTAATTAACATAATGTAGGTATGTAATTTCTAAATAGGTACTTTCGTTTTAATAGCGTACAAACTGTTAATATTTATTAAGTCGAGTGCTAGTGTCAAATAAATTGTTAAAGATACGGTATTACAGAAGCCTCGAAACAAGAGCCGTTAAGATCTAAGCGGAGCCGCGTGCGGGATATTCACTATTAATTAATTTTACTTGAAGTACACTTGATACCAGTAAAGCGTATCAAAGAAATTCTCGGGTTTAAACTCGCTTCCGACATAGTTATATTGTAAAGTTGTTTACATGTTCCAATAAGAGCTTTCACGTTGGAACTAGAGGCTTTACTAATTAATTCATACTTTTCTACAACAGAACTGAATTCTTTAGTAGGTATATCTCGTACTCGGGTACGGTCTAAATAAGTTATGAGGGCAAAAATATTTATATAAATTGTGAAAAAAAAAGGTTTTAATGACAAAATAATATGCCGTGCCGAAGTAACTAAAATTATTTCAATTATTTTCATTTTTACACATGGTATTATTACTAGAGAGGGCACCACGAACAAAATCTGTGCCACAAGCGCTGTGACGCGGGGTGGCTAGTGAGACATACACTTTGTACATATTCTGCTTCTTATCAATTAAAATCAATCAATGTAATAAAAAAAATAAGTTTGAGACGATTGACTCTCACTCGTGTTACAAATAGTGTAGTAGCGATAGAGGACTCTCTAGTACGTAGTACATGTACCTCAATGCAGTTTTTTTTCATAAAATGACAACAGGATATAAATAAAACTAACCATGTGAATAGGTATTATAACCCCGGGGAATATAAACTGTATTGTAATAAATAGCCTATTTAGATATTCATTTACATTAAATTATTATTACATTACATTTACATTACGCTTATCATAACACTAAATATTTTGTGGATAAAATAATGAGCACGCATTCGGCTGTATGTGTTTTGTATAAAATCAAAACCCTGTCAAAAATATCCATTCGCTGCATCATTGATTACAAATTAAGCTCAGTTATATTATTATGGTTAAATCAAACTAATTGTTTCGTAGTTATCATAGTCAAACAATTAAACGACATATAGTTGGTATATGTGTAATATAATCTCGCGATTATTGAAAGGAATATTCAAACACGTTGGGATTCTATCAAATACGTTGCTATACAAAGTTGTCTCAGTGTTACTGAGGAAAATCACTAAACCGTATGAAACGGTGAAATAAGAATCACGTTTAAGAAGTAATGAAACAGAATTTCTAGAAAAATCACTTACTCCGATTTTATATTCCAGACAGAGCTGGTTAATTAGTGTAAAGAATCATAATGATTACTTAAGGCATGGTCGAGTGCCAAGGAATAACACAATTCTTCAGTTGGAATGGATAAATTATGTAATTTCTGAAATTGGACGGAACATTATTCGGGGAACGATTCTCTAAAAAGTACACCATTTATTCACAACTGGATTCACGACGCTAACTAGTGTTCGCTGTTATTTTGATAAAGCAATAGCTGTTCTCATTGAAAATGACATAATTAGCTTTGTAATAATTAAGCGAGAACTTCTCCAAAATTATTACAGTCGGACTGTGTTTTAATTAAGCGACTGGATTATATACGGCAACTACCTTCATCGTGTATTGTGAGACTTGTAACATGAAAATATTATGTGTAATATTACGGGATAGATTAATGGTAATGCGTGTTTGTATGGGAATGTGTATTATCCAAGAAATTAGGGAGGAAATATTATATTTTTATTATACATGAGATGCGGTAAACGAGTAGACGCTTACCATTTAGAACAATAGTCTGTCTAGAGCAGATTGATTAAAATAAATATTATTAATACTGCTCTACTTCATTTTGCTAGACAGTTGCTTAGATATCTTTAATGAAAATGTAGATATTATATTGTTAAGTTTTTTTTTTCAAAACTACCTGTAAATATTAAAGTTACTCTGTCTGTTACGCTTATTATCATTAAACCGAATTTGATGAAATGGAACCGGGGTAAACTCATTCTTGATATGGACATATTAAACTAATTTAGTCAATAAAGAAGGTTGATACGAGTATAAAAGTAAAAGTCTTAAAAACTTCAACTTCATATTTTTATTGAAAATGTTATAATATTAATAATAATCAGAAACCATGGATTTAAAGGATTAGATTTTACGATTTAAAGTAAAACTTAAGATTGTTATTTAATTTGAATATTTCATAAACTTCAGACGGATGGTTAAAAGTTTCACAATGGCTCATAAAGCAGTTAAATTTTGAATTGCTTTAGGCCTTGTCACGGATAATTAACCAACAATTAGCGATAAAGATTGGGCAGTATTGATAAAGTGATTCAAATGGACAAAATGAAATGTTATTTATATTGTATCTCATTTTATTAAAGAGTCGAGCTAATTAACTTATTTTGAAAACTTTATCGAAAAAAATATAGGTATTCGATTATCACATTTTAAGTTAAATCTTTAAAGATATATAACAATTATTTGATATTAAGATTTATTTTTTTATATTGATCGCTTTCAGTAATAGGAGAACAAGGAGAAGGCAAGGAGGCAATAAAAGTAGTTGGTAGTTTCCTTATTTTTTTACTTTTCACTATATTATTGTCTACTTTTCCTTATACACGCCGATGTGTAATATTTTTTTCCTTTCACTTTCTCTATAGACACAGGAATCAATTCATCAAATTGCCAAAACATCCATTAGACTTAAATTGGATATTTTGAACCAACTTGCTGCGGATATGGATTGGGCCGAAATGGATTAAAGTTTAAAGTTTCAGTTTCAGATGTTCCGTGCACGCCATATAACCCAGGATTAGAACTGATACGTTTTGGAAACCTTTTGGGTTCCATTTATTTTATTTTTTTTAACTAAAAAAATAGGATTTTAAGACCTTTTTAAAACAAGCAAGTGAGGTTTTTTTTTGAAACAAAAGCAATTGAGGTTTTTATCAACTTGATATAAGTTCTTAAAGTTCGTAACCAGCCCATTTTTGTTTCTACGACAGCAAAGGTTTACTATCAGGGATCAGGCTATAATCTATCACGTTTGCCAACTGTTGGCTGGCAGATGTCACTTGTCCTCGAACTTTTTGCTTCTTACTTCATGCGGGTTTTCTCAAAATGTTGACCGATTGGAGCAAATTGGTTTGCAAAAGGTTATTAACTATATTAACGAAGATAAAAGTCAAACATGCATCGTTAATTAATACAAATACTTATTAACATTAATTTTCTCTTTTAATATCTAAATCCATAGAAATAAAAGGCCCCCATAATTGTTGTAAGGACGAATCAGTGAGCAAATGACGACTTGATATTAACTTTAATCGGATATGGAACTCCTAACACCGTCTCTCCAATTTTATTAACGAATTTATTAATAAAAAGCGCATAAACGCTGATAATATTAGAATTTTGAAGAATAGAAAGAGTTTGATTTCTAATTAAGTAACCAGACATTTTTTCCGTTAACAAATTTACCTACAAAATTTAAAATTATATTAATAACTAGCTTCCGCCCGCGACTCCGTCCGCGCGGATGTCGGTCTTCGCGTGGATGGTTTATTTCTCCATTTTGAGTAACTCTGACAATGACATCTTATAAATATCTATTGGACCCAAATACGGCTAGGCCTATAATAATACGCAACGTGTGTTCGCGGTTCTACAGAACAACGTCTATGGATAAAACTGAAAAATTAAGACTAATTTTTTTCTACGTATTTTTCCAGGATAAAAAGTATCCTATTTTACGCCCAGGATAATAAGGTATAATTATACCAAGTTTCATCGAAATCGAACCGGTAGTTTTCACGTGATGTCTTCACATACAGACAGACAGACAGACAGACAGACAGACAGACAGACAGACAGACAGACAAAAATTTTTTTAATCACATATTTGGGTTTGGTATCGATCCAGTAACACCCCCTGCTATTTATTTCTTCAATATTTTCAATGTACAGAATTGACCCTTCTACAGATTTATTATATGTATAGATATCACCAGCTACGAAAAACTGCTGCCTTACATTAAAATCTACCTACAAGCACCTCTTTTAACGACTTAGGATTACTACAACTATATAACTTCCGCCTTATGATAATTTTCTATTGTTTAAAAATATCCAAACGTTATACCAACGTTTTTTACGTGATTATTTTTATTTCTATATCATTGTAGAAAGAAAACACGATACACACTAGTAGTTAAATAATGTCTCTTTGCCTGTAAAGCGATTTGTTTAAATCTAACGTTTCTCTCCTTCTACAATAACCTCATTTCACAGCAGTGAACATTCTTTAATGGTCTCAATGCATACGTTTAATTTTATTCTCATTGCGATACAATGCATTTTATTTTATTTATGCATATGCGAGATAGCACCCGTTGAGTATATAAAAAATAAAAACACTTGAATAAAAACTTCACAACACAAAAAGTAACAAACAAGTCTGTTTTTAAATTTCAGTTCTAGGGGTTATCGTGTGTAGTTATTATACGAATTTTGGCACAGACTTCGAATATATGCTTTATGTTATTTCTATTTGACATTACTTTTATTTATATGCAATGGAATAGATTAATGTGCGCGACATAAATATAGTCACGCTTTTGCGTCATATACCGGCAAGATACTGATTATAAAAAGGATTTTTTCAAATCATAAAATATAGGTATCAATAAGGTTCTAACAATTGTTTTTAATATTTAAGATAAGTATCTTGTAATCTTCAATGTAATTACATCTTATCTCGTACGTATTCACGTAGACAACGTGTAAGGTGATATTGAAAATATAGAGCGACAGAATAAGTACATAACAGTACTCTTAAAATGATCTCGCAGTGAAATTTTATTTGAAATGCAAACACAAACTCCGTAATGGATATGATTTATGCCTTATAAATATTCCACAATACGAAAAACAGTGTACCTACGAATATTACAAAAACAAACGCTAAGTTCGAAACCCTCGTTGTCATACGAATGTGGGTTACCATGTGAAAAATGTTGAAAATAATCATGAGACGGGATTAAACTTATTACTTCATACTTGTGTAAAGTTTATTCATACAATGCTTTTGGCACGGACCTTCAACAGTTTGTAGATAGCGAAACGACTTAGAATAAAGCTGCTTCATCGTTCTACTGGGAATTAGTGTGCGGTAAGAATTACTGCACACAACGTGTCAGCTCATTATAGTTAACACCCCAATGGCCAATAAAAACATAAAATTCAAGTATGTGCAAAGTAAATCTACTTTCTGAATACAGTTTCATTAACTTCCAATGTAAAAATCTTTATTTACAGTAATAAATTGAGAAGGTTTTACGAACACTTCTTATTAAAATGTTTTCATTAGATTTTCTCATTCGAAACACGCTCAATCATCTTATTTCAATAATTCATAGCTATGAGAATATAGCGATCTTTGTAAGTAAGACAATGCAGATCAGGATAGTATTTGATAAAATCATAATTCAAGTCTCGAGCTTCATGTGATTTGTGCTCTCCATTGTTCATTATTTTGGTCCAATGCCGTACCTCCATGCCATCTACCTAATATTGTTTTTATTTAATAGTATAAATGGACAATAATCTCAAAAGTGCGATAAGATTTTATTAGTTGAAATAAAAACACATTAAGTACATTACTTGAAAGTAATTTATAACAAACACAATAATGAACTTCTTGTGATGGACAGAACAATCAAGAAAATACAGTGTTACGAGAACAGAGTGAAAACATAAAGAGCTAGGTTACACGGCTCATAAACACGACGCATCAGCTGTTTCTAGTACATAATTCTGCAAGTTCTGCTTAGCTGGTCACGTACACATTTGATAGCTACAGCCGTCTCGGTAACCTTGGGCGTGGTTTCCTTTATATAATAACTAGACACAAGGACACTAAATTACACAGAGCACTGGTTTAGAAGTAAGAAACTACAAGACAATTTCCGGCACGTGTATCGTTCGACCACTTCCAATACCCGACCGTATATATCTGGCTATTGACTAAAATCACACAAAACAGAGATCACAATAAGCGTTTTCTTAGCAGAAAACTTTCGTTAACATTTTCCTTTTTATATTTATACACCTAGCATAATGACTAACAAAATTTTGCACGACAAAAGAAGAATATATTTCCTTACGTTCGCTTTAAAATTTAAATTCAAATATCGGGTTTATTCACGTTACTTTATGCGGAAACTTCGATTTCATGTGTCATTGAACCGTCTCGCCTTCACTCGGGTGAAAATTTTCAGTGAAGAAACGAAAATGGACAATGATACTGAAATGGTTGTTGGATCAGGATGCAAATTAATACGCGCCTCCGGATAGGGTACATGAATATGCATGGTCAGTACGTCCGAGCCGGCCGGAATAATGCTTTTGCCACACATACGTCGAATTGACGAGGGACCGAATTTATTACTATTCTCCTTACATCTAAAGATCAAGTTATTATAATACCGAGCGACGCTATGTCAAATTGACCACCCCCTGGAGTTTCAGTATTCCTAACGAGATATCTTCATTTCCTTCAGAACCATGACATTCTAGAACTAAATATCAAATATAACTGTTATAACAAGTTCATTATACTTGAATTATATTAAAGGCTTGTTAAAAAATATGTATAAAAGTTATAAGATACGCCCCTGACATAGTGACCTATATAGAGGACGAAAGCAAGAATAATGAGTATATATACTAATTATAGACTAGAACACCTTAGTCAACCTGATAAGTACAGAGACATAATTAATTGTGATATCTCTGTATACCTCGTAGGTATATTATGTACAGATACACATATCGCTACTTCACAGTGTACGTACCGTAAACATTCAGTAATTGGGTGATTGATTTCCATCTTATTTTCGAAATAAATGCTCGTACATTTTATTATTTATACGATTAAGCAATCACACAGTAATTTATGTTTGTAAAACATTCGCTGCATTATTATTATGTATTTCTGGTTGAATCTACATGTGTGTTACAGTAACGATCTAACATAATGTAGATGTAGGTAATTTGTCTCCAGAAACATATTCTTTGAAGCGGGACATAACAGCGACATCGCTGATCGCATTACGAACTGATAATGGTATATGATGATATACAACTGTTTGTTCTATTAAAACATGTAAATACCTTCTTGGATGTAATTTACTGACAAAATATAAAACTATCGTGCAATCGTCAATATATTTGAGACTTCAAACTCAAGAATAATATAAATATTAATGTTACTAATACAAACTTTACAGCATAATTTTTAATAATGGTAAAAATTTTAATATAAAAAGCTCTCGGAATATTAAAACAACACTGCCAGGAGCGATAAACAGCAGCGCATTTTTTATTTATCTATCAGAATATATTTATACTTTTTATGCAATAACAAATGATTTATATAAGCAATATTTGGAATAAACGGAGAAATTAAATCATAGCATTTTATTCAAAATATATTAGTTATTTTGGCTAGCAAATATCTATAGTCCCAGGATTGGGTTTTGTAAAATTGGTTTAATAACCTTGATTTATGGGACGTCTTTGAATATTCTTGAAACGTTAAATATGCAAATGATACGATACGACTAGCACGGGGCGTTTGAGTTTTCAAGAGTTCATTATTGACCCAGTAGTGTAAATGGGGCTGGTATTGAGACTTGGCACCCTTCCACTATACCTAAATATTTGCGACTTAACGGGGTAGGAGGTAGATAACAGTTTTCTAAAGACGCACAAGATTGGACTATATTTTGTCTTAGATTTATAATTAATAAAGTAGTATATTAAACCCTGTTAAACAATTTAGGTGATTAATCATGGATTAATCCTTGCTTGGTTATGTTTGAATAACAAATTATTCTTTAAGAAATAAGTTATTTTATATTAAAGATGAAAAAGATTGTGTTGAAATATTCACTGAGACGATTCTTTCTTCGTTTTCTGTTGGTGTTTTCACAACTTGATTACGCAGACATAGCCTTGTTTCGTACTTACACAATGTTTTAGTACAATGAAACTATTATCAGCTTTTTTATTCAGTTGGAAAAGATAGGAAACGTACGTTAACATAAATAAAAGATGAAATAAGTCTGGAGTAGCTTTGACAATGTTTTAAAGTATTATTCAAGTTTTATCTCTTGCTGAGCATTTTTCCATTTCTGTGTCGTGGTGTGTGGGTTCTAAGAAATCTTTGATACTCGTCCTCAATTGGCTATTGTTATATTCCTTTACAAATATGTTGAATAATGGTATATCGTTTTTACTTTTATTACAAAATTATGAGTGAATATGCACAGCTATTTTTGTATTGCTATTATTGTTCCACAGCTGTTTAATCTGAATCTGAATACTCCTAAATGGTGGATATATAAGGAATGGTATGAATTGGCAAAATGGCTATAAGAAACTGGCATAGCGCCTAACAGTAACATGCACAAGATATGTGGGACAAACACATACGCAGTCAGCAATTGTGCCGTCCGCCGATGTCAGCTCATCTTGTGTACAGGTTTATATAACTGCTGAAAGAATGATTTTCCCCATCTTTACTACTTCGAGTGTTAAATCGGTTTACTGAGTACATCACGTTCACATCTCGAATTGACTGTAAACTTTTATGGTTGTGTTATTTACTGCGTACACTCTTAAATATATATAGTGTAGTTAGAATACTTCAGTGGTATTTTATAAGATTGCAATAACACATCTATTTATAGATTCTTAGGATGCGATTTCAATTAAAATCAAGCTCACTGTTCAAAGATCACAGTGCTTTAATTAAAGCTGTTTTTTTACACGGTAGCCGGAGGCGGAGGTGGATTCTCCGGTCCTCCACTATTCATTACTTCTCGAGGCTACACATGCCGATGTTCAGTTTAATTAGTTTTTGTTAGAACCTTCGATCTACTTCGTGCGCTATAGACAACCCAATCCTAAATATTTTGAAGCTAACAGTGGTTTTTGCAAAAGACTGCTGTTGTAATGTATTTGATTTGAGAAAGAAAAGAAATGCTCGTTTATTTATTTCCAAGCAGTTTCAAACAGTATTTTATATGATACATAACTACAATACCCAAAACGAAAATTTCGATATATTACACTTTCGGATAATAAAGATACACTGGAATATGCAAATTAAATACATATTTTGTCAAAGTCTGACAACAAAAGGGATTTAAACGTGGTATGAATAATTAGGTTGCAAGTTGAGCCCATTCGACGTCGTTGAAAAGAATTATTTTATCCAGCGTTCGTTTTGGCTTTTGATGGCAAGCTGCGGTAATTTGTCACAGCTCCGACCCGGAATGTTTATTCAAAAAGAAGATTTTATTGCAACTACATAAAATTTTATAAGATTTGGTGCTAGTGGCGGAAGTATAATTGTATAAAATTGTAATTAAGTAGTTAAAGCATTGAATGAATCCTGCATAATGTATTTAAAAATGTTGGAGAAAGCTGAAAATTCTTAGCAATGAAGATATGACTGAGACTTTACAATGTAATCTTATGTTATGTTTCAAATTTAATGCAAATAATTGCATGGAAATAAGATGGGATATTTGTTTATGAATAGCCAGAAAGTAAGATTTATTTTCATAAATAAAAGGGTTTATTTAAATACCAACATCGTAAATGCAAGTTCCCAACATTGATAGCCTTTCTGATTTGCGCTGCGCTGGATAAATTTATTACTCGTGACCCTTGATATATTATGTTTTATAATACTACCTACTACAAATGACTTCTGAATAATATATTTATACAAGTGACTTACTGAGTACTTGGCCAGAATCATCACACCATGGTAACATATTAAGACTAAGATGAGAGATGATTAATGATTGATGGTAACTTTTCCATTAATTACTTTCAAATTAACGAGTTTACGAAGAAGGTAATTCATGATAAATGTAATAACTAAATAATTCAGAATTCATTCAAAAGTATAACCAAATTGTGTTAAATTAGTACTTGAGCTCTTCATTAAAATCCTAATTATATTTCTAGTTAGAAAACTATAGACTACTAGGAGGCAAGCATCCGCAAGAGCTCTATTCCTCCTCATATCTCCATAATGAAGTGTGGATATATTACGTAACTATGTAATTTGAGAAATTGCGGTCTCGTTAACTGAGCGTTTCAGATACAGAATAAATATTTATTACAGAATTGAAGAAAGAGAAAAACTATTTAGAATAATTCTTGGATATTAAATCATCTCAAACTGTTTTCTAAGTGCCTCTTGCGCTGAATGTCTTTGTTTTTAATTCTATCTTAATATAAATTTTCTGGAAATAATATCATATCGTTTAATAACAACATCATAACTTCTAGGAATGAAGTCTTTGAATTCGTATTTAGAATATTAAATATACTTAACAACGTATGTTGTTCAGTAATACGAGGTATATTTGTCACTAGTAAATCACTTGCCACGCTTTGTATTAAATATTATAGGACATTAGGTCAGATAAAGTTTTTGTATTATATATTAGTAAGTCAGCATTGTGTTATGCATACTCCATTGTTAAAGAATCAAATCATCTTATTTTTAATGTGAACGACTTGAAATTGTTATAAATACAAAAAAAAAAGTTAATAAGAATCTTGACTTTGATACCGAGAAGATGATTCAGTATCGGATTGCCAATTTGCAAAGATGTTGAATTTAAAGAACCTATAGACGTTGAATGATTGAATCGAAGAAAAGTTAGAAAAGCTTTTCAAAAATTACGAGATCTATCAATATTCAAACGAAACATCCTCTATGTATTTTTCAATGTAAAAGATTTCACTCTTGGAAATAACGCGCAACAGTAAAATATATTTTCACACAAAGGAAATTTATTACACAAACCGAACGGTTTATCGATATCTGATACATAACTAATGTGATAAAATATGATGTATTAAGCGACTATTTGATATGTATTATTGACATTATTCATCCTATAAAAACAAACGATTTCAGTCATGTCAATTATTGGAAACGGACACGATAAAGAGTTATATATAAACAATCGCGATTGGTTAACTTTTTATGAGCTTTTTGTATTGACACATCATTCGTCTCCTATAAAACATTATTTTTTTTACATTGTTATCAATTCTAATTCTGCAAATTCTAATAACTACGTGATATAAGATTTTTCTATTAGATATAATTAGTAAAATACGAGTGCAAAATGTTCAGTTTTAAGAGAAACATAATTCACATCCAGCAACGCGTTACATCGTAACTTAAAAACAGAAGTTTGTTAATAAGTTATTCCATTAAGACAAAAGAAATCATCTGAGGGAGCATGCAGCAGAAAACTACAAACTTTATCACTTAGCATAACACGCGTAGGTAAATAAGTTAAAACTTTCAAGCTGTTCACTTTGCTCGACAACAAAATCATAACGTAATTTGTCAAGTGTCAAAGGGCACTCGCTTGCTCCTGTTTTTGTGACGTCATCGACAAAAAGCTTCATATTGGGATAACGATAAGCTGGTAAATGTATACATATAATATATTAATATGTTACAAGCATGTAGACGCTGTTCCTTATCCTTTATTATAAAAATTAATATTTTCAAGAAAAAATATGTGTTCCTCAGAATATAGTTTGTATTTTAAACGCAATTAAGTTACAAATCTTAGAATAGCTGCTTTCTTTTATGAAAATTTCAAAAGAAAATTACTCAATCTCGCCAATATTATGTACTAGCTGTTGCCCGCGACTTCGTCCGCGATTCGGTCGTTTTTCGTCATTCGTCGTTTAAAAAAAATACGTGACACTTTATTTTTGAATGTTCTTAATTGTCTCTTATAAAATTTAACTACATTAAAATTGAATACTCTGATAAGAAAATCTTAAAATCATCGAAAATCATAGACATCGAATATCTGAGGAAAACATGAATGAATGTGATTTAAATTCTACATTTCTTAGTAATTAAAATAATAATCTAAATTAAATGTAGATTAACAGTTTGAGCGCACCATTATAGAATATGTACCTAAGTAATAAATTACGTTAGTTTACATAGTAACTTTACTAAAAACACGATGACTTTCTTTCGCGCTCGGTACCACAAACTAAGCATGTTTGTGGTACGTGGCCCGCGTCACTTTACCCCCCACGAGTTCCCCTCCGTTGCTATGCGAAAATACATTCGTCGCCCTACTGTAGGAAAAATTGTAATACTGTGGCCTGGGCGTTATAACACGCTCAGGGAATTCCTGAGTGCTGATAGACTTCCGTCTATCGGCATTTATACCAATTTTATATTAATATCACCATCTTGAGGAAAAGCTTCTAATGTCGATTTAAAACGCATATATACGGATTAACCTGATGAATTAACATGTTCTAAAATTGTGAAATGAGTTCAGTTTTAAATTCGAGAAATATTGATTTCTTGTATTCGATTATTCGTCGTAGTCGAATACAAAATATATTTAAAGAAACTTAGGTTGGCCTTCAGGCAAAAGGGATCCTATCAAATGATAAACTTGACCTTGTATCTTAAAAGTAAGAATGAAAGGAGCATCTGATAATTGTTGAGCACCAAAGGATCATTTAAAACGCAATACTATAAGAGCTAATATTGTCTAAGAACTGTTTAGATTGCACATGTTCCTCTAAAACTTAAAAGTAGTGATTTCAAAGGTTCCGGCGTATCTTCAAACGAAAGCCGACTCCTTACTCCACTTTAAAGCATTACAAAAAGAACATACTACGTTAATATCGCCTATACAGAAGATGATCTGTAGGTAATCAATTGTGAGGTTATAAGCAAACCCACTTTTATATTTGTCGGACCACACCACCGAATTTGTAGATTGATCTTCTATGTTTACCTCTAAGTCATTAAGACTATGTCGAAATCTGTCTGCAGTAAGACGGGCCTCTCGCTATTCGTCCGTTTCAAGAGACCAATAGTTTCAATTCTTAATCTTTCATTAAACAAACTTATTAATCGTTCTTGTCTCAAATAATGGTAATATTCGCGTCCCTACTCTAGTCATTGCTTATGCTCATGTTCATCTTCGAGAGATCGAATAATATTAAGGTGCACCCTATTATTTGTCAAACGGTCTTCATATTGAGTAAAAGTTTCAGATTCTCGAGATAAAATATGACGATCGTGATCAGCTGTGAGACGTAATTCCCTCTCAGTGAGGGTTTCGGTCTCACGGGATAGTACAATATGCCATTTGCGATCAGCTGTGAGACGTTATACCCTCTCAGTGAAGGTTTCGGTCTCACAGGATAGTATGAGCCGTTCGCGGTCAGCTGTGAGCCGCAATTCTCGTTGTGAAGCGGTTTCAGGTTCGGCATAACACATGTTGTTTTCGGTCAATAGTAAGCCTCTTATCTCTAACGATCCTTGAGAACTCTTATTTCTCATTTTCTTAACTTTGCTCGAATTTCGATATAAAGATTTTTTAGGTGGCACTGATGCGGGTGAATAAAAATTAAGTTAAAGCCTGATTCCCACGACATGTTTGCTTCACAAATCCGACCGCGCCACACCACACCACATGCCATGGGAATCGGCGCGCTTGTCGCTCGCCAGTGCTTGCCATACGCACACATGCCGTGGGAACGCTCAGTTCAAATCGCGACGGATGGCGACAAGCGCTTGTCGTCTGCCAATGCTTGTGAAGCAATACATATAATAAAATTGTGGAAAAGTGATGTCTGTACAATTAAAATATGTAGAAAAAAATTAGCAGGTGTTATTATTATCGAGAAATCGAGAGAAACCATTTTTTTCTCTTAAAAGCTCCCCCCCCTCCCACTTTCCGAACTCCGATTGACCGTAATTTATTTTTCCTTACATTTTTATCATATCCTTTTCTAATGGGTTTCATCCTACTGCGATTTTTTTTTGTTTCAAAAATTATCTACCCTGGTGTATAGGTAAATTTTCCACATAAAATGTCCTTTAAATTATGTCGTATTATATTCCCCCGACGCAAAAAGACTGGTGTTATGTGTTTGACCGCTATGTATTTCTGTGTGTGTGTGTCTGTCTATGGCACCGTAGCTGGCTAACAGGTAAACCGAATTAGATGCGGTTTTTTTTGTTAGGCAGAATATTTTCCGACGCTGGTTCTTAGATAAAGTGTATCAAAATTGGTTCATCCACTTATTATACCTACATAGGGGTAAAAGTGGGAATGAAAAAAATGAAAGTTATAATTTATTTTTAAAGATCGTCGGGAAGTTTATGAAATTATTTATTCCTTTTTCTATACACTTTTCTTCGTCTAAACGGTTTAGTTACGTGCTCTCTCTCTCTTCAGCCTTTAGTTACGTGCGTGAGACAGGAAAGATCTAATTTGGATTTGTTGCTGGATTTGATAAAAACTGAGTATCGATTAAGCTGATCAGTGGCTACACCATAGATTATTAAAAACATCCGTTTAAGAAAGGAAGGAAATAGAATTTGCTCCTCTCCCCCCCCTGGTTCCTAAAAAATAATATGACATAATTTAAAAGAAATTTTACGTAGACGTACACGTACGTAGAATTAGTTAGGCATTTCTTTTTTGATTTTCGATATTATATACTAATCATAATTTTTAATTACATTATGTAGTAACTATTTGGTATAGGTTAGGCATTTCATTTCTTGATTTTCTTTAATAATTTGGTACGTAAGTTTTTTAGCTCAGTTTAGTAAGAAATTTTAATAACAATTCTTTTAATTATTTATGGTAAAGTCCGGTCGCGGAGCAGGAAGAATTTCGTACATTAACCTGTCACTGTCACTCCCTTGTAAAAATAATGTGTCTTGCTCGCACAGGTGCAATGACCGCCGTCCTTAGGGATTGTAAACCTTTAACCTGAGAGCGTAAGGTTTGTGTTTGCTTGATTGGTGTCAGGTGTTCAATTATGATTTTGTGAATTCAAAATTTATAAGAATAAACCTCAAACTCTTTATGTCCAATCAAAATCCGCCTAAGTCGAAATCGCGTGTTAGAATAACGTATTTCTGTAATATTGTACCTACATAGTAAATTATTTTTTGAAAAATAAGGTCATAAAGAAGTTTCACTTCTTATGTGTGTACACGCACACTTTTTTTTATATAATATATCGTTGTTATTGAAAAAGTTAAAATGTAACTAACTAATAAGTATTGTAAATGAATAGAGGACATTTATTTAATAAATTAGTAAAAAACATTTTCTCCTCCAAATATTTCATGTAAACTGCACTTCATTCAAAAATGTTTGTGACCACTGTCAGTAGGTAAAGAGGTCATTGTACGAAATTGTTTCTGCTTCGCGACCGGACTTTAGTACGTATTTACTCAATAATTGTATCTTAAGTAGTAATTCAGCATGGGCGTAGCCACGGTGGGGCTGGGTGGGGCGCTTACCCTGACTTTGATCTGGTAGGTACTAATTGTGAAGGGGAGTGGGCGTGGGCGTGGGATTGGGACTGAACGTGGCATATGGCGTGGGAGTGCGAGTGGGCGCGGGAGTGGGAGCATGAAAATAAAAATGATTTTTTATTGTTGCCCCACCCTGAGCCCATGGTCATAGGTCCCATAGTCACTATTCCACGCGAAAGAAGTCGCGGGGACAGCTAGTAGACAAATATAATCAGAAAGCTTTGAACTCCTAAGCTCAACCATAAAAGATAGACATTTATGATGTCGGGAGATATTTTTTATATAATATGGAGAACATTTCTTTCATACTTGATTTCTGTGTAGCTTTAACCATTAAGATACACGCATTAAGAACGCACACGCGACGAAAGCTTAAAAATGGAGTTGCTGCTCTGCTCACGAATATGAAAAATAATAGTTATTTAGGATATATATTTCATGTGCAGAATTGACCTCTACAGATTTAATATAAGTAGGTATACATATATTTAGATTCCAATTTCCATGTAACGTTAAATTCGACTATACAATAACTAACAGACAACGCAGGTTACTCTCGTTTCCGTAAGTTGAGGCGGCTACATATTCGGTCCTAATAACATGACTTTTTGTGAACGAAACGACAGCGCGGTTTAATTCGATGGCAACACCATCAGAAAAAAGGAAATATTTTTAACTTTGAAAAAATATTATGATTTACACTATTATTAATACTATTTTAACATTAACACAAAATATAAGACTGTGAGTGTGTAAAAATAAATCCAGCTAGTTTCACATCACACTTATGTTTATAATTAGGTATACGACATGAAAATATATTAATTACCAAGCAATAATCATATAGATAAATACTGAACAAAAGTATTAACAGTCAAAGTATATTATTTTTTACTAACAACATGTAAATGATGAAGGAATAATAATTATCAACGAACTAACCTTTTTGTATTAGAGTCCCGCCTCGTGATCGAATTATTAAAACACGAAGATTTTTAAAAATGTAACCAATGAACACAATCAATATTAGATTAACTGTAATGGTGTCTAGTTTGACTTAAAATAATATACATCTACCCTCACTTTTAAAAATGTAGTATATTCACACGAATTATAAGCTCACCTTATAGGGAAGGGAAGATTTATTATGGGTTAAAGAGTTAAATAAATAACTAACATAATTATATTTAAATTATTAATTTTTAACATTGTGTTCAGTAGTGTTAACATGTAAATTGATTTGATTTTTACGAAATCTCATAGATGGCGCTGAATCAAATTTGTCTTTATAGTACTAAGATTCATTAAACAGTTTCTCTGCCCAAATTACGTAAATGACGTAGTTTTTATAGTGTAAAGCTAGATAATAGCATGGCTTACTCAAAAACAACATTTAAACATGAGTCTTTAGATTGTACGCTGTCGTAGTACACGGAATACGTAAGAAAAGTAAAGGTTCACAGCTCCTCCCCCGGAGGTGATAGCATGATTATATGTTTAAAAAAACCTCACTCGACCTGTTAGTAATATTCATGCAAAATTTGAAGTCAATCTATGCAGTACTTTTCGAGATTAGCTCGGACAAACATACAGACAAACAGACAAACAGACAAACAGACAAACAGACAAAAATTCTAAAAACTATATTTTTGGCTTCTATATCGATTATAGATCAGGGAATATGTATTATTTTAAAAAAATATTCAATGTACAGTTTTGACTTTCCTACGATTTTATTATATGTAAATAGATTTTAAGGTCTGGAATTTTACTCCGCAATGTTCATTAATAAGTTATCGTCTAGACATGAAATACCTCGCATAAATTATATTTAATGGGATTGTAGCTTCATTAAAGAAGCTTAGATGTAATAAAATATTATTTATTTTCGATAATATTATAACAGTCGTAAGTCTTCACGAATAGTATTAAAATGTACAGAGATTCTTTTGTTTTTGACCTGTAAAAGAGAAAATCACTGAACAAGTTTCAAAGTCAAGCGAATCGAAATGTGAAAGCTCCGAATGGCCATCCCAAAATTGCGGACTAGGGTTCTCTGACTATTATTTAGCAGCAATGTTCGACCAATGTCGTTGATAAATCAGTCGGCTGTGGTAAAAAGCTACGTGGAATAGAGATAGAATGAGAATGATTAGAACGCAGCAATTTACGTTGGTTTATAATATAACAAATTCATATTTTATATTAAAAGATGTGCGAAATATGTATGCATCGGAACAAACAAAAGTTGTAGGATCTCCGACAACAATGTAATATCTTAATTCCGAAAATTAATTAAAGGCGTTGCTAACATTTCTAATTTGGAATTAACAATTTAACACAGCACAGCAAGAGAATTTAATTTCACGAATTTTCAGGTTTCAAGCCAGTCGACGCGATATCAAGGCGTCGTCTCATCAAAATTTGGAATTGATTGCGTATATTGATTCGAGTGGTACTCATTATAAGACAAAGCTAAAACGCTGATCAGCCGCCGCGTCACAATGAATTAACGAGACAATCACTCAGATCGGAGCGGGAACGAGTCATCGCAGCCGCAATTAATGGTGAACTACCCTCCACATGAGTGGTCTCCACCACGAATTAGTTGACCTCAATATGTATACGTCTATGTTCAATTAATTATGTACGATTTTCACTATATTCTCGGAAATTCTACACCGAGCACAATATTCAAGGTTCACAAGGGACCCACTCTTATCGTGAGACTGGCGTGTATGCGCGCTTATTACATCGCGGTACAATTAGAGGTTAGTACCTACTTCATAGAGATACGAGTCATATTATAATGATATTATTTCTAGGAGTACAACATTATGTACACAATTAAATAAGTTATCCATTAGCAAGTTATTGCGGCTTCCCTATCGAGGGCGTCGAATCGCTTGTAATAAAATAAATTAAAGAAAAACTTTGTAGCCAAATCTACATTAAGAAGATTACTAGTAATAACAATAAATCAGACGTTGTTTGGTGCTTTATTATGATGAGTTGTCGTGGTTTTATCCATTAGGCGTGATGAAAAGCTACGCGTTGCGCATAATCGTGCAAGGAAGCCGTGACGTCTTCAATTAAACGGAGTTATTAATGTGCCTGAGGCAGAATTAATAACGCGCTGAACCGCCTAATTGCACATGTGCCATTATTTACTACGTAACTACCGCCTAAAAACTAGGGATCTCATTATCGTATAACCCACATACTTATTACATACGACTACAATGACAAACGTTTGTTATAGGTACTTCTTGTGGGTAATATTATCTCATGTTTCTCATTCATTATATCTTTTGATGATTTCTATTGTAATGTGTTCCTCGCAATATAGAAGCACCGGAACTTGACATATTTGACAAAATTAATGTAATACCACGTAATACCTACCTACTCAAACAAGATTATTTGTCAAAGTTTATTTATTACGTAGATATAGGATTGAGATTATAAAATTGTTAAGAACCGAGTAAATATAGTCTTATTCAGACGATTACTGTGCTGTTTATATTAGTTTATACATCTAATTGCGAATAGTATACATATTATGTATGTAATTATTGAATATCGCACATAACCTTGTAATTGCTACAATAGAGCTGATTGAATTGCGGCAATTTAATCAAATACAATTGCAATTTAATATGCACCAGATAAAAAGCTTTTCAATTATAAAATTACATTAATTAACATTGTGGGTTCTCATAAAATAAAATACTGCTTTGCTAATACACAGTGTATAAAAAAAACAGAATGTTTATAACATGTTGTTTTTATTAAAATTAAACGTACTAAACTTAAGAATCTTAATCAAACAGTAAAATTTAAAATAAAGGAAAGTACAAAGTATTATATAACATTATATAATATATTATTTGAACCTTTAAAATGAGAAGGCATTATAAAAGTATCGTCCCTAATCATTTGGCTAACCATTGAAATTGATAAATACGAAAAAGCTACATTGAAAATGTTTTAACTTTAAATAAACATACGTCCGGTTGATTTCGCTGTAGGCGGTGAGACTACCCTTTGTACTTTATTACTTTGAATTATTTATATTTATTAAAATAAAGGATTTAATTAAAACAATAAAAATGTTTGTAGCTTAACAATTTTTTTATAACACTCTGCTGATCACAAGGTCGTAGTTTAACATTGGACTAGCCATAAGAGCTCTGGCTATCAAATGAAAATATCCTTAAAAACAGAATAGCAGGTAAAGGGTAAGTTATCTCTTTATTATAAAACTTCAATTCCGAGAAGAGCGTTATAATGATAATAAAGTTTTCTCAAAGACTAGTTAGGAATGCCAGTCGTTTTTAAAGAAATCCTCTCTGCAATCCAATTTTACGTAAATCATGGAATTATTCAGCTGGTAAAGTTTTATAATTTTTCTTTTCCAGGTCTTTTTTTTTCAGTTCCGAAACAGATGACTCGTGAACTGTTTAATTTATGTTGTTTTGCATGAAACATGTTCCTGAAATTACGCCCAATTTTAAATCAGTAGTACATCATTTCCAACGTAACGTTATTTTTATTATATTACATTTACAAGCAACAATTAGATTATAGAACCTCGCTACGATATCAGATTACGTGCTACATAATATGTATTCCGATCTCGTGTGACTAACGACTGAGCTAATTATATCCTATAAGCAGTTAGACCAATTTAGATATCGCCACTCGCTTTCAGATGCCCCATTAAGTACTGCGATACGATAGATAAGTAATTATTCAAGGAGCTACACCCATTGAGGACCTTCACTTTGCTAATTTATAGACCTTTAAGCTTAGGTACTTTGTAATAATTTAGTAGCTACTTATTAATTTTAAAGGGCGCCCAAATTTATGTACATTGTTCTTTGATAAGCCGATAACTCTTTTGCGAAGTTTTCTTGTTATGTGATGTCTAAGTCATTTAATTTTCAATGGAAATAGTCATGCTACACCGCACACTAAAGTGACTTTTTGTTTTATTATTTAAATACTTGCGAATGCAACATTGTAGAAGTCTTAAGAAACGGTAGAGTAAACCTGAGATAAAAATAAACTATCAATTTAGTAAAAAGGTTACTATGTAGTATAAATTTAACAGCTATATTACCATCATTACTACATTTTGTATAGAAAGCTACTGACAGTAACTAAGCAAACATACTATCATTGAAATTTAATGATAGGCATTAGTTACTCATAACTAGGCAAGACGAATGCCTGCCATTCTATCGAATACAACGCTTCTCCAGCAGAAGATTAGGTTAATAATTCAAAAGCCAGCTAATCCATTACATTAGTGCGAATGTTTCTGAGAGGGCTGAGGTAGATAGCACATACATTCTCCTGCAAACTTGCGATACAGGATGCGGTTAAATGGAGACTTAAGCAAATATCTAGCGCAGCGAGTAACGGCAACAATTTAATAGTTTAACAAGTTGCACGATGAACACTACCGAAATTGTTCCCTTAATTAATTTGCTTCGTCGAAACAGGATATTGCCGCTAAAAATACAGAAAATCTATTTACTTTGTTTTGTAATTTCGTATAAATAAATCTCTTTCCCTCGTTAATTTCGCCGGGTGGGGCTCAAGTGATTAATAGGAGAAACAATCACTTAATAAAGTGTAACGAAAAAGTGATCCCCTTTACAAGTCAGCCAATTATATTGCAAAGATCATTTAAGCTCCTTTTAATAAGGAAGTTTTTATTTCTATCCGTTTTAAGATAGACGATACTCTATTACAGTTTATACTTGAGAAGGCTTCGTGAATTTTTATAAGAATCACTTAATGCATCACAATGTATTTAAATTGAAAATGGGAAACATAACAAGACTGGGGAAATCTGCTTCGACACAAGCACTGAGCGTAGTGAGAACTCGTGTACATTTCTAGTCGAATCTTCTTAAGCTCTCAACATGGTAATGAAATTTCGTATTTTTGTAAGGTATTTGTTGTTACTTTAAATCCGTTTATTGTGTATCTAGAGCACATACAGTAAATAACGAATAAAGTATGATTATTTGTTTTAATACAAAACATTATTAATATGCTTACATTTAAATCTACATGAGTTTACAAATAGTTAATGTTATGTTTTTGCTTAATAGCAGTTAGTACTACTTTTTCCGAGATTAATCTCTACAACTCTCGGAAAAACGATGTTAAAAAAGAAACTAAAATTCATTACATGTGCTGTGAAAATTAATGGCTTTATATTACCGGTGCCAATAGATTTACGATGCAACACGAAACATTTTACTATCCTATATACATTTCTACAACGGCAACGATCAATCATAAAATAAAAAAACATTCAATAACTGCAAGAATGTTGCAGATTTTAAATGTCCTCAATGCATAGGTACAATAACATATTAATCAACAATTTTTCAATATTAATATTAGTAATTATAATTAATACCTATAGTTCCCGGGTCATTCAGTAATATCTGTGAGATCTATTATGTAGATGCATATATTTATAATATAAATTATTTTCCTACAAACGCATGCTAATATTCCCTTGAAAAACTTAAAGTTGTGAAAAGTGTTTTCCTAGTTACCTTGACTATGTAAACTCATCGATCACACTTCGGATTTCTCAGTAACTCGTGCGGTCTATATAAATACTTGAGTTATAATATATGTGTACTCTCATACAGGAAACTTTGAACAAGATGTATGCGCCAAACTGGCACATTCACACGTCGATGACGATGCTCCACTACTTGGAACTTTGCATTAATATTGAGAATAAACTGAGCATTCGTATAAACATAAGTATAGTGTAATTACATGTAGTTGATGTACTCAATGAATTTGAATATTAATATTCCTAAATAAATATTTTATGGAAATGTTATTCTAAATCTATAAGATATGTATTCTGTTTTAATGACAAAACTTCTGTTCTATTAAATATATATAGTAAAGTTGATTTTTGTATATTTTTTCGGTAACATTATAACATGATGTATGGAAGAAAGAAATCCAGTAACAACGCGGACAATATGAAGGTTAATCATGCGACCCTTACGTATTATATCACGAATCCTATTTATATGCGTATCGTTCCAGAATATTCACTTATTTATTTTACGTAACTCGATTATTTACTCACGGCGATGGAACTGTTACCGATACTGAATTAGGCTATTTGTACATCAAAAGCAATTTAATCAATTTGAATATGGATTGAAAAAGAAACGAACAAAGCCACAGGGGAAACACAAAAGGTATTATACGTTCACAAAGACCATTGAAAACGAAGTCGTACAAGGTGTTTTATCAATAAACACCTTTTAATGATTTCCTCTTTTGCTATTTCGAGTTCGGATACGTCTAGGTCACGCTTCGCTCTTGTAATTATAAAACAACAACAAAGAAGAATCCTAAATATGAAAGTAATTAAAGTTTAAAACATCGCTGCTACGCTCATCATTATAACAAAGGAGAACGAGGAATAATTAGGAAGCTTTCAGATGATAGACATTTACAGGATTTATTATCGTCATAAATTAAGACGGAAATTTAATAGACTATGACTTAGGCCCAGTTTCATCAAGCTCTGTTAGTTAGTTTAACACGCTGTTAACTCTTTTAACGGGACATCAATGTAAGGGAGTGTCCCACCATGACCTAATCGAGGATTAGTTTCCTTAACACGGCATTATATTTAACCCGTGGCATAGAGGCTCTTTAAATTTTTAACAAGCGATTAGAAAAAATGATTTGAAGTTTTCTTGCTGTCAAGATGGACTCTGCATACTATTTTATTTTTGTAAATGAAGATGTGTTGGATGATTTGTATAATTTGGATTATATAGTGCGACCGCGACGGCCCAGAATTTATAAAGACGTCGTCATTGTTTCGAAGAATATGATGATGTTGATTTTAGTACAAGATTTCGTTTATCAAAACAATCGGTTTTGGAAGTATTGCAATTAATTGAAGATAAACTCGAATAACCGTCGGATCTGTAAGTAAAACTATCTCGTGAGGTAATATTTATATTTATGTGCATAAAAGGTTCCTTCCTACATACTGTATTATTTTCAATTAAACCATAATAATCCTGTGAGTCATGTCAAATCTAGTAGGTATTGAATACCAATATAGGTACTTAAAATGTAAACTTCACCACTACTCAGGTAAGGCTCAGGCCTCCTCATGATTATGAAATGTACTTATCTTAATTTTAAATTCTGTTTTAGGAATCTATCAGTTTCACCTACAGACCAACTGCTTATTGTAGTGCAGTGCAGTGATGGCTCAGTGGTGAAAAACATTGTGAGGAAACCGACATATCATAAGATAGCGTAGTGGATAATGACCTGATCCCTTACCGTGTTTAAGTTTAAGTTAGCACTACCAATCCCATGTCCCAGCAGTGAGAAAGTATATGGGTTTACGATGATTATGATCCTAATTTAATTTAAATGTGACATTGTTATAGAAATATGTAATTTTTCATGTTACCTAAATAAATAAAACTTGTGTTTTTATAAAACATTTTTATTGTACCCTTAGATTGTACCTATCAACATCATTCAATAAATAGGTTATAACAACTAGATACTAGGTTATTACAAACAAGAATTTACTATTAATTTACTTTAAATGTATCTTTATTTTTCTTGTTTTAATTGCTCTTCTAGTATGAGATCTCTCGCACTTTCCTTCGGACTCCGAATTTTTTTCGTAATTTCAACCAGATCCAGTTTACCTTCGACCAAGTGAAATTGAACCGCGATTTTTCTTCAACATTATTGTATTTATTCAACTCAAAATAAAATTAAAATAACACAAGAAAAATCACAACAAAACAATCTCCAAATAACATCAAACATTTGTAACCATGGTAACGACCAAATCGTTTGACATATAAACCAGCAAACGTAAAAGTTTCTACATGATTATTAAATTGTATACTGTGTTAGAACATTTCAATTTAGTCGAATTACCAAACATGACAGTTATTATACAACTAGAACAAATAGCCCCAACGTGCGAAACTATGGCATTGTCAACTATGACATTTTGTTTCGGGCGGTTTAAAATACGAATGAATGATTCGTGAGTCGCTCAGTTAATGGTCGATTTGATAATCGGCTGTTAGATTTCCTTCTTGGGACCTGTAGAGTTGACAACGATGTTAAAATACATGTTTAATTTGAAGCTCGATTAATAAATGTCTGATTTAGAAAATATTGGTGAAATTGGGTCTATAATCTGATAAACATTGCGGTCAAACTCCGAAGCGGCAGACGCAAATCCATTGTCACCACTGATCTGCTTTTCAATGAACGCCTGGCACACTTCTCCATTATAACAAAACTGTCAACCCAACTAAAGATTGGGTCATTGCATATGCTCGATTTTCGTAAGCTGCATGAGCGAATAAACAGAAATAGGGCAACACCTACGTATCCAGAGATTTCAGATCGAGTTCGTGCGTTGTATTTGTTATGTTGACTTGTCGATATTCACGTGAATACACACGGCATAATAGTAACATTATACTCTTGTGATCTATTTTGGATTTTATTTACGCGTTATTACTTGAAGTCAAATTATTTAACTAACCTTTCGATTCTCATTAATATACCACCGTATTATTTCCTAACTAGTTTACAACAAAAAAGCAGCTTTTTGGAATATAAAAACTCCAAGATTAAGAAAAAATATATTACGTTGTGTTACGCAAAAAGAGCTAAGCATATATATCGTATTTAACTAATTTTCAATTTAAATTCCGACGACATTGCAATGCTTTTCCTTTTACATTATATTACTACATATTTAATTCTATTAAATGAAGTGTTCTTACGTTGCTTGAAATATTAGGTACATAATAGTAATAAGACTTACATTCGTCGTGATCTTTGGCGGTGACGGTGAGGACTGTGTGCTGTATATCTTCATTTTCGTCGACCTCAGCCTCGTACAGCTCCTTATCGAAGTAGGGCGGGTTGTCATTTTTGTCCGCAATTCCAATTCGGATGAACTTCGTTACTGAAAAGAAATAACAATGGTCAAACTTTGAAAGCCGTAAAACGTTGCGACATGAATTTATGTCAGAAACACAATACCAAAGATTTATGGAGTCGTTATTTTATTGCTATTCGTTTAAAATTTTGTTATTCTTATTTTTACCTTCAATTCAGCTTGGATAAAAATATAATGATATGCAAAGGGTTCTCAACAATAAGGCGTAGAATTTAAAGCAGTGGAAAAGGTCAGTGTTCCAGAAATAGTGTACGAGTGTCACTCGCAATGTATGAACGATCGATGAGCATAGTTGAGACTGCATTATACCGATAGCGTTCGTAAATACTATAGAAATTTATTCTAGTAAAATTTAATCAAGCAGACTCGGAGAAAAAGCATTCATTCAATCAGCATAAGATAAATATAACATTTATTTCCTGAATAAGTTCGCATTAGTTTCACCTACTTCAGTCGATACCGCTTCAAGAGATATCCTAAGATAAAGTTCACTGTACAAACTTCTGAAGCCAGAATCAACTTAGAGCACAGTGCCATGAACCAACTCGGTTATTATTGTGCCACCTGATTCAATATGGCACATGAAACATTTGAATATTGTGGCTAAAGCGATACAGCTCAATTTCACATACCCGTGGGCAATCCATCCATAATAATTTTGAAAATAATTGGATGTTACTGTGGTCTTTGTAGAATAAATACGATGTTTGAATGATTTTCATTTCCGCTGAATGCACGATTGTGATAGATATCGGCTTGTGTATTTGGTGTGCTAATTTAACAAATATTTAGTTTGTGAATCTATTGATAGACATTTGTATTATAATAAATTATTATAATGTCGAACCAACTTTGATACGAAAACAAATATTATGTTGTTATAATAATATACATAGATATAAACTATTATTATTTTCCGCGAAAAGTAATTTTCGAGAAAGATGTAACATTCAAACTCAAACTCAAAATTTATTCATTCAACAAGAATTCTTCAGAGAAGCGCTCTTCAATCCACAAAATACATTTTATTATTTACCACCGATTCGGTAAGCAGTTTCTACAGAGTCTTCTCTGTATTTGCTCTTGCCAGGTCAGGTCAAAAATAAAACAGATAGAAGAAGAAATGTGAGCTTTTAAGTTGAGTACATTAAATCTCATCCAGTAAAGCTATTAGCAATTATATTCATTTGCAAGCACTCCTCTAAATTATTTTGCATAAACGCTTAAGAGGTTAGCTAGTATTCAAGGCCATGGAAACTAAGCAGTATGAAAATTTCTCTATTAAAAGATTTTATCACAGCTGAGCTGCGGATGATAAATTAGGAGGGAACCCTTCGAGGAAATTTCTTCCCGCTTTAATATACAAACACTTTGTGGTTTTTCTGCCTTAATCCGACCCACATGTTGGTGTCATAAAACTTCTACGCTTGGTTTCGGGCCGCGGCGAAATAATTTATCCTCCAGGAACATTAGCACATAATTAGAAAGGCTTTCTTAGAATAAACGTTTATACTGAGTATGTGTTGATTCGATGAGGTTTAAATTAGCATATTATCTATACTAATATTATAAAGAGGAAAGGTTTGTATGTATGTATGTATGTATGGTTTTCACGCAAAAACTACTGGACCGATTTTGATGAAATTTGGCACAGACAATCTTTAGACCCTGAGAAAGAACATAGGCTACCTTTTATTGCGAAATATACACCACGGGCGAAGCCGGGGCGCACCGCTAGTATGAAATAAAACGAGACGTAAGTAATATTATTTAATTTAACAGAAATAGAATGTTTAAGTGAATTCACTTTACAGACTTCAAAGTTATGCTTTGAATTATATTAGGTAGGTATCGACGCAAAAACTTGAAATTTATTTTTATAAAATACTAGCGGTCCGCCCCGGCTTCGCCCGTGGTACATATTTACGTTTTCTCTACATAAAAACCATCCTCGTACTTCAAGGAATATAATAAAAAAAGAATTATCGAAATCGGTTCAGCCGTTCTCGAGTTATGCGCTTACCAACACATTTTGCGATTCATTTTTATATATAAGACTAGCGGTCCGCCCCGGCTTCGCCCGTGGTACATGTTTACGTTTTCTCTACGTAAGAACCATCCTCGTACTTCAAGGAATATAATAAAAAAAGAATTAACGAAATCGGTTCAGCCGTTCTCGAGTTATGCGCTTACCAACACATTTTGGGATTCATTTTTATATATAAGATGAGATTTCGGTGTAAGGCCGTCAATATACTTTTGTACTAAATACATGACATGCAAATATAAACTTTCATCATTCGTTTTGATTTGCAACATTTCTTCTCGAAATGTACCAAGAAAGTTTTCTAATGATCGTTGTTCCAATTTGTTTATCTTCAGGAAAAAGTTTCAAGTTTTATTGTTGAATTGGTCGTCCATAAAAACTAATCAGCGCATAAAGAGCAGCGTAACGACGCCGCGGGCAACTTTTTGACAAACCAAGGGACAGCGCGGTCCGAGGTCCAACAATTTTGTTAGAAAACTGTGGAAACTCTCGTAAAAATTGACGCGGACAACTCGGCTTCTCTCATTTAATATTCCACTGCCTTTTAGCATACAGGAATACATAAACGAGTCGGTATCCATTAAACAACACATACGAAATTTATGTCTTCATATTTCCCAGCCAGCCAAAAGTGGCAAGATTTATTGTAAGTATATATTTGGATATATTTACGGGCATTGTTGAACATTAAATGCCACTATCTTTTTCTTATTATGAAATACTTTTATATAATTTATTAAGTCAAGGTTGAATACGCCATAAATGCTTCATCGATAGAAAAATGCTCGCTCTAAGATTTTTTGCTTGCGTCCTCATTTTGTCTCTCGCCACTAAAGATATTCTTCTTCTAGTCATTTTAAGAGAAATTTTCTCACAAACCTGAGTGTTACATCATGCACTTCTTCGTTATTTTGTACTCTCTTCTGATGCAACGATCTTAACGCACTTACATTTTCCGAGTGCAGCAACTTATCGTCGGCTACAAAGATCTACAAGCCGTTTATAAAATTGTATATCGACTAAAAATTGTTTTATTCATGTATTAAGGATTTTTCCATTTTCTCAGAAGAAAACCGTCCTTTGATAGGGTTTTCTCCTGACTTTATTGTGCTTTATTTTATGACCATCATTGCTTTTATTAATACTTTTTTTATTATTTATTTTATTTTAATTAAAGTTTCAGAACACAAGATAGATTTGAGTAAGATTATTTTTAAACACTATTAGCATGATAAAATAGCTATTATGATCAAGCGACTCTAATCTAATATGTAATATATTAGCATGCGCATAATCCACAAACACAAATTCATGAGAGCTCTCTATAATGGATATAACAAAATGCACAACATCTACTCCGCATAATGAAATTACGTGCAGAAACGTCCCGGGGCCAAGTGCGATCTTATTGCCGACTTAATGTCAACATATTATCATGACGTCACTGAGCCTAACAGCCTACGTATGAACACAGTATGAAGTATCATCCGTTTAGTCCGAGCAAATCTTCGCTTCCGTACGGAACGTACGTGCATCTCACTTGAATACGTTAAGCCCAGCAGAGCTCTCGCCTGATCGACTTATCAGATCCCTACGTTCTTTCTGAGATAAATGGGGATTCTTCTCTTTCACTGAACGCGATTGAAAACTTAATGTTTGATTCAGGGTATCGATATCCTGTTGTTGAAGATTTATGTCTGTGTCTGAAAACTTTACAAGAAAACAATAGCTTTATTTTCGTTGTACGTCAACGGAACAGGGAAGTCGGTAATTAGTTTTTAACAGCCGATGCTTTTCTCAGACAGCAACAAAGCCGGCAGGCAGAGAATAAGTGTTGATTTTTACTTGAAAATTCATGAACGTGGCTGTTTTTGTGAAATGTATTTTCTTTCATTTGAAAATATAAATGTTTTTACAAGTTTGCAATCTAGTATTAAGGCTAATTGTATATTGTGGTGAACATAATACAACGGGTATTCATTTATATACGTGAATATGATATGGATAACATTATACAATACACAGTATATTTTTATTCTATTCCAAAATATGTATCAACAAAAATTTAAACACAAATACATTTTTTATTTTAGAAATATTTGTGACTGACGATATGTATTGTAACTGTTGATTGAGAAATATTTAAATATTTGAAGTGAAACTTTTTTATCGGGGTTGGACAAAAATTTAGTGTAACATTTTTGCGTTACGCCGTACGCGTGACATTTTTGCGTTACGCCGTACGCGTGACATTTTTGCGTTACGACTTACGCCGTACGCGTGACATTTTTGCGTTACGTCGTACGCGTGACATTTTTGCGTTACGCCGTACGCGTGACATTTTTGCGTTACGCCATACTCGTGACATTTTTAAGATCATAAAGAAGTTTCACTTCTTACGTGTGTACTCTAGTACACGCATACATTTTTTTTTTGTACTAGAATTGTTCACTAGCTTTGTGTTTCAGCCTCTTGTTTGTATATATAATATCATTGGTTTCAGCTATTAATTAATTATTATTAATCAATGAATCAATACTTTTTCATTTAATAAAACATATCCAACCATATAACAGGTTGATCTGAATTTGAATAAAAGGCAGTCCTATCACTCAGAATTGAGCTTAACCAGACAACTTGTGGGATAATCATAATACAATAAAAAGAAATTCCGTAGTATATGCAATACTAAGGTAGCTTATTAATTAAAAACAAATAAAGTTATGAGTGGACAAAGCGAAAACAATACATTTATGACGTTATAAGAATAACTTTTTTACTCAGTTTACACGGAGAAAATGCAATGTTATCTAGAATACGCGCATAAAACAAAGAGTGCTTCACGAGAATCTATCTCGAAACACGTTATAACATATTAAAGGTTTGAATAAAAAGCTTATCAACGAAAGTGAAGATATCACAAATCACGTATATTTCCCAGCGGGGTGTTGCGGTGTATAAGGTCGGTCATTCTGATATGTCTCCAGTGTATTTATCCGAAATCCCAATAGAAGCATGATACTGGACTACGCTCATATCGTCCAATAAGACAAATTTATGGAGGTTTTAGAACGTTTTATCATTTTCTTGCTTGGTGGCAGCTTAAGCGCTATTATTTTGCAGTATTATAAAATATTGCTATTTTGTTAAAAATTTATAACTAGAACTACAATAATTCTCACTCTGTTTTAAAATGTTCATATTTTTGAGCTTGCTGACTTGACTTTAAAATATACAATTTTAAAGTGACTGTTAATTGGTGAATAGCATTGGATTGAACTTAATTATCATTGGATTGAACTTAATTATTAAATGAATGGGGCTCTACAGATAAGGTTGATTCCTATACAATGTATGCTAATTTGTTATTGTGAGTCGCGTCCTGTTAATTTATGCTTGTGATTTCAAACTCAATATACACAAAATTCGGAGTGTATTCGTGATCATAACACTTTGGTATGACAAATAAAATTTTCACGCAGTTTTCCGGTTTCGATAAGAGTATTTTTTCAATCACAATATATATTGGTGTCAATAGATATGGGTTCATAGCAATATTATAGGGATGTCATTGTATTGATACGTGTGTGGCCCGAGGGATGAATATAGTTAGCAGAATTCTAAACGAGATTTCCTTCTTCGACTCGAGTGAGTAATAGCGGATCTAGCTTATCTCAGTCATATGTTTATATCAAGACTTGATATTTCTTAACAGTGAGAGAACTATTTCTATTTAACTAACAACGCTACAACTTAACCGAGAGCAAGATAGTTTAATATCTTAACTACTTTATTAAACTGAATGACCTTATTCGAAAGGACAGTATTTAGTAATGTTACCTTCCTGTAAAAGTACCGTAGTTAGCGAGACCGTTGGGTATATTATTAATTGTAAACAATACCTAGGTTTGGCTTACGTCCAAACAACTTATTAAAGCAAAATTGTCATAATAGCTGTTTCACTTTGTTCATGACTACTTATTATAAAAAATAGATATTAAAACTTTTACTGAACCAAGTCGATTGAGGAAAATATGTAAAGGTATCTCTCCAAAGTAATTTTGCACGGTATTATTAAAATAATTGCTATTTAATGGTGAATTAACAATTTTCTTCGAGAAAAAGAATTTAAAGCTACAACTAAAATATTATGTTTTCTTGTTTTATGCAACATTTTAGTAAATATATTTCTTAAATCAAATAATCAAATCGATCCCAGTGAATAGCTATTACAATAGCCATTAAATTAAACTTTAATTTAATTTTAGCATTCAATATTTCCCCGTTATTCTAAATTTAGATTACCTACTCTTAACATTAAGGTATTGTGAAACGACAATTTTATTTTATTATAATTATTAGTTATTTCATAAAATATTTGATCGGGTTGAGATATAACGATTTTATTATCGTTAGAAATGTTTCAAGAATTAAAATAACCCTTTTTATGTAATACTAACATTTATTGTAACTAAAGAGGGTTCTGACCAGACATTTCCCTTATTACTTTAACTAAATATCCAATTTGTACTCAAACTAAGTACAAAATATACAGCTTACGGTAAGGTCAAAAGAGATCACATCGGAAAGGTATCCTTAATTGTGTTTGTGGCAACTTACGGAATACGGATACGACCCTAAACAGTTTAGTTAGCGGGGAATTAAATAAACAGGCCCGAGCACGAGTGTTGCCATGTAGTCACCTACAACGGTCATGAAAAATAAACTCCCTGAATTTGTGTGCAATGGACGCTCTTGACCCTCTTCTGTGATAATGATTTCAGAGCTACCACTTGATGCTTTAGTTTGGAATACGTGTAATTGAATTTAATGTTCAAATTTCCAACCAAACCGCAACCACTTCACATGCGGGAAAAATAGCGGATAGTTCGATATAATCATTCCGAATTTCAAGTGGAAACCAAATGTTTCTATTTCATTACACAATTGAACTAAAATGCTATTTGATTCACTTTGGTTCGCATATAATAAATCTCTATAATTCTATATAAATAATTTTATGAGCATATTAAAACGTTGTGTTATTTACTCTCAGCAAAACATAAGACAAATTTCTCTTCAATACTCAGGATAGAAAATAATTGTTCGAGAAGCGATGACCGCGTGGAAGTGGCAAAATAATAAACAACAGAAGCTAGAACAACTATAAATTAGACTAAGTAACTTTACTCTGTGGTTGAAGTGCCGTATCTATGTGTAGTGCAACTGGAAATGGCTTTCGCCATCAAAATATATTTTTGTGTTTGCGATAACGAGAAGAATTTCCAACCACTAATGTACCAGAAAGCTTGGAATTTGTTTACAGAATATTCTGTTTACGGTTAGCAAATATAATTATCATACACAACATTATTCGCTCTATTTCTCAGAGAAATGATGACGCTCTGAAAGCTCTTGATATTAAAAGTATTATTGAATAAACTTACTAAACATTCGTATGTTTACGTATTTATATAATAAAAACATTATTAACACCTCTGTCAGTATACCATAGTACACTCTAATTTATTTTAAAGGTTTGTAAGGTCAGCTCAAGTCTAATTAATGATTTTTCTCATACGAAAACAAACTTTCAAGCCTTACAGAAGAAGGGATAAAGTAGCATCCAAAGAAAGCGATATAATAAATTCTTGTTTTATATCAAAACAGCCGTAAAGGAGTAAATGTAAATATCTTTATTTAATACCCAATAGCTAGAGTCAAAGGAAATGGTAAATATACAAATTCAAGGTGGCGGTTATTTTGTGTATTCCAAAAACTCCAACTTTAATATCGTAAATACCTTTTCCACAAACCACTGAATTGAATAAAATATTACGACAAACTTAGAAGTAGACAAACTCCGAAAAATCTAAATCGATTATTGTGAAATCCTTCTTTCTCGACAACATAAATGTTCTCATTATTATAATAATTTATTATTCCACTTTAGTTTGAAGTTTAACAGCACGCAATCACTAGCAAATAAATATTATTTTGCATAAAATATCGTTAGCTGATAAAATTCACTACGATGTAAAACATTTTTGAGAAATGCAAACGTGTTTAAATTTAAATGACAGTGTAAAAGAGAGTGTCGATCCACATTTTATTAAAAATATTTATTCATAAAGCACTCGGAACGCGCACACCGATTTCGAAGATTACTCTGAAATGAATAAAAGAAGACCCGAGAGCTTTCGCGTGATTCCTATCGAGGGACTGACGAGATGAGAAATGGTGTGAGACTGTAGGTTCTGTTCACGAATTACTCGATAGCGGAGCAATCTATCATGTTAGTCGAAGGTTGCGAACGAACGTTGTTTTCGAAGACACGAGGGAGGTAAACTAAGCTGTATGAAGAGGATCGTCGTGTCGGAATGTCGGCCGCAGTTACGGCAGCCGGAGTGCAACAGCTCAGATTGAGTTATTGTCTCATCTGTATCTCGCTGCGGACGCCGTGTCGCCAATCTGTCTGGCCCCAGGTGCGCCCTTATTGCACTGACACGACATTGCATCCACTCGGTCACAGTTGTATTGATATTGCATTTGTCATTTTCCAGCAAAACAGATTTGTATCTATATTTTACTTTTATCTATGCAATACGCTAGAGAGTCGCTAGCGTTATACGAACACTTCCAATATCTGACACGATTTATTTTAGCGATTTATATGCGATACGTGTTTTAATTGTATCCTTTAGATGTCATAAATATAAATGTGACAATGTTTACGAGATTCTAAGCAGGTATTACGTGGAATTCATCGGACCGATTTTATTGAAACTTTTCAAGAGTTTCATGAATACCTTAGAGGCTCGCTCTATTTCGGAAATTACCATACTTTTCAAGCCTTGTTCATTTCAGTTAAATTTTTTCCCAAGTTGCGATGCCAAATTGTTACTATAGTGTTTTCTTATGTTTACAAAAATAAGATATTAATATGAAATTGCAATAACTTATTCGTTTATTTTAATATAACAAAGGCTTAGTAAAGCCAAGTAAAGTATTTAACTTCATTATTTTTTTGACATTTATGTAAAAAAACAATGTTTATTATTTCAAAATAAAATAGAGACCATAAATGCCCGGAACTATATTAATTAAAAGGTAATTACGGTCACAATTTATCAAACCATTGAATTATGTTTTTGACACAATATACGAGTATAATATATCTGCAACTAAACGCATCGTAAGATTCGATAGACCTTATTAAATAACAAACTTTATATTCTTGTTATATAATGTTACAGATGTTAATGTACTTTCTTTGTATCTGCTCATATCTTGTGACAATCGCCAAGATATCGCGTAAAGCGGTGGTGAAGCGAGATCTCTAGTCACAAAATACTCCATTAAAGTTTTGACACAAACAAGTATGATGCTTGTAACATCTCTTAAAGTTCCTTACAAGTTAATATATGCTAAAGTTTATGTCAATGATACATGTGACTTTAAACAAAAGTGCTTCCGGAGTTCCTTATACGATATGCGAATAATTATATTTTCAATGGAACTGCTATAGATTTATATTTTGTAAATAGACAAAGCTAAATAAACATCTAAATACCCATCTCATTTTAGCGATTATCCGTCATTGTTAGGTATATATTTTTTTCGTTGTAATACATATTATAGTAGGTACTACTATTATAATATATTCTGTGGTATTACGTCAATAGCATAAAGGATCACCAGAAAAATGGATATGAATGATTATTATGTATATTTTTCCAACAAGAAACTCGTACATAATATGTTATTTTATCCTGTTCGAAAAAGCTCTGATTGATATTATAACAAAGGTTTATATAAAAACATTTGAATGTTTATTCTAAATATATTTATGCTAATCAGTATTGACTACTGCATGAAATACGAGTCTCATCTTCACTTTATGTTAACGACATACAATAAAAGTGTGTAATAAACACTTCAATTACTTTAAAGATCATTAGCTACTCAAATCCCTGCGGATATAATGCCTAAGAGCTTTCTATTTGCGTTGTAAACTAATAAGAGTATAAATAACATATTTATTTTGAACAAGTTACCTATTCGAGAAGGGCACGCGTTTGTAAAACACAAGATGAAAAATATTTTACTCACGTACACAAATTGAAAGCAATTTAACGCAAGCAATATTGGAAATTTCATATTTATCACTTTGTTTAATTTTTATTGTTATTTTGGAAAAAGAAATGAAATAAAACTTTTAAAAGAAAATGGCTTTAAGTCCAGCGTCAGCAGTTACTTATTTATAACAGTTGGTCAATTAAAAATGAAAGCCTCTCTAAAACTCTCTGAAACGAGAAAAATTGGCAAAGTATGAGTTTTATATTCAGCATTCGTTACAATACTTTTGGCAGTTGCGTAGGACATTAGCTTTAATGGCTGCAATTCATTATATATACAGAAACCAAGATACGTATATTTGTACATATAAACTGTCTTTGAAGAATATTATACTTTGTTTTTAAAGTTAAACAAAATACATTTAGTTCTACTTTTTCTTTTTTCCACTGGTATATTTTAAAACACAACTCACATCTTAAATTAAGCATGGTAATTATAAATAAATATAAAGAGAAGACGACAACAAGAAGTTACTATATATTTATTTCAGAAAAAATGCATAACTTTCTCTACTTAGATAAAAATACACTATTTGTTATACGAGTAAGAGCTGTTTATAAAGATTAATTTATTCCGTTTTCCTGTGAACAAAGTACGGGGGAGGTGAGGACTGTGGGAAAGTCTAACATCGAGTGTGGAATGGGTCGTAAAAGCAGACGTAAATAACACATATAGATACGAGAACTTCGCAGAAGATTTGCGACATAAATTCGACTTACATAATTATAACATACATACGTTTCCCAAGAATAAATTATGCAATTTTACCTAAATAAGTGCTGTTCGTCAAAACCCAAAATATTTTCAAGGGGTCCACCATATCCGCGCGTGCAAGCACCAGAGAGCGGTTTTTCACCGCATGGCGCACTTAAAGCCTCGACTGTGATTACGATACCACTTACATGCCACACACTAATTGTATAACTGCACAGCACTGAAAATGAGATTTCACTTTTGTGAGTTTCGACAGGTTTAACATTGAAGGGAATAGAAGTACGGAGGGAAGCGCGAGAGCCGGGCGGTCGGCGACGGAACGCGGAGCGACTGCCGCGTCGCCGAGCCCGCCCCTAGCCCCAACAACCCCGCCTAGCGCTGTGCCAAACGATCTGCAACGTTTTCAAATACCAAAACATCATGTTATAAACAAATAAACTTCTAATATAGTCACTTATCTATGATGTTGGTTATGGGTTGAAATTTAGATTTCATCGAAATATACTAACATTACGGTTTTATCGCAAGAATTTTAATAAGGGATATCCTTTATTAAAATAAAAGAGTTTTAACACAAAGACGCAAGATCGTAATTTTTTTAAAGATAATGAAGTCTATGACAAGTATTTTTTAAGTAAGTCCATAGAAATACTAGAAAACACATCTATAACTCTGAGAAACCAGAGCAAAGATTGGAGCAAAATCTAGTATAGGGCTTGGATCACGTTGTGCACAAAGTAATGTAAGCGCCAGAGAATTAGTCTAGCGTAAAAAGCGCAGTTAGTATCGTCAAATATTGTTCAACCAGAAATCAAATAGAAGTTTTTTCTAAAAATAAATTCTAGATTTGAATATTGAGTCGGCACGAAAAAGTAAAACGAAAATTACAGCTCTAAACGAGCAAAGGTTTGAATTCACGATATTACAGTAAAACATAACACAAAAAATAAACTATACAATAGCAAACTTTTGTAAAACTTGCTAATGAGTAATTTCTCCGGGGATCCTGATAAGACTTCGAAAACAATCATTTATATTATAGAATCGCAAGTTTTCTGTGGTAAGTTGTGTTGATACACAAAAAATTCGTACAAAATACTTGCATTAAAGCTGCATAAACTAGGAAATAGATAGAGGAACCTCTCGTGGTATTAAATTTAAGCACGTCGTAACATATTTAATGGTGTGACATAAATAACAGTAAGCTGCATCGGCAGTTTCAGTATGTGGCAATATTTTTTCGTGTTCTTTCTTTCATATTTTCATTCTACATTCAATTTCGAGCATTCATTGTTTTCGTTTTACCTTGATTTGGTTTTAATATAACAGTTAATTATCTTTCATCATTACGTTATCAAAAGCAAAATTTAATTCGCGAGACCGAAGCTTGTATTAAAACCAGACATTGATGGGTCGGAGTATTACCGGTAGCGCAATCATTAATTTGTACCTTTCCGATCAGTAGTCTCTCGAATTAATACGCGAGATTTAACCATTACACTGAGAAGTTTATATTAATTTATGAATTTATTTAGTTCAAAATATAATCTTTCAAATCGGTTAAATACTAGTTTCTCGTAACTATCCAAATAATTGGTTTTGACTGTGATATTGGAAAACTGAATAGTTTTGATGAAAATGATGAATTTAAATTTTTATGTGTGAAGGAGTTATTCTGTTTGTTAAATGTACGTTTTATAAAGGTTTTAACTAACAGATTGAGAAAAGATTGGTTTTCCTTTTTTACATTACCTAATTTCGTCTAAAATCTAATACATTCTCAATTATTGAACTACCTAAGTACCAGCCTACTCAAATACTGCTAGTATGGTATATTAATCAACTACAACAACAATTATTTTATGTAAGTCAAGTCATTACTTTATACACTCAGTGTTGATTGAAAAGCAGATACTCTCACAGGTTATGTGAATAGAAATTGCATCAATGCCAAGCAAGTTCTTAGCGTTAGACAAAAATCCAATACATTTTCACCTTAACTAAGTCCACTTCGAGTTAGTTCGTTTACTACAAAAGTACGAGAGCGCTTTAAACGACAATATCTTCTTAATACTCTTATCTGCGAGTTGAATTTGAACAACACTTGTTACCTAGTCGTTATTTTTACAAACGATATTCATTTTTACTGACAGACAGATGGTACAACAAATAGGCTCTAACAGCGTCATTTCTCATTTTCCAATTTGCAATGCTTAAATGTTCAAGTTATTAGTTAATAGTTATATTATTAGTTCTCGTGCATGCTTTAAATCGTAGGACGATTTACGCCGCAATTTATACAAGTACAAGGAGGAACCGCAAATCGTTATTTTAAAGTACATTTTACCTAAATTGTAAATCTAAAAATAAGTAAAGGTTATTGATATTGTGCCTGAGTCTTTGTGATGGATGACTCGAATATTTATTCATTTTTTTTTATAATTTACAGTTGGAAGCATCGATGTTAAGCTTTCCCTCATTAATTTAATAAAGAATAACAACTAGTACCAACAATTCTAGGAAAATTTCAACAAAGGAATAATAAGAATCTAATTTCTTGTATAAAAATTTAAATAACAAATGGTCTTGTTGGGTTAAGACAGAAAATAAATAAACGAACTTTCCTTTAACGCAATATTGTATAGAACAAATTATTTTTGATAATCATCTCCATTTTCCGACTCATTTCAATTTTTAGGATTTTTTTAACGAAAACTTTCCGGAGTCCCAGTTTGCATACAAAACGATTAATTAACAAGATCAACAACACTTCGTAAACGGAGGTAATACAAACAGCCCGTCCAGGACGCGCAAACACGAAAAAATATAGCTAGATCCGAAATAAAGATCCTGTTAATTAATGTGCTTAACTTCGTATGTAACCCGTGATGTCGACTATAGATAATATGTTTAAACTCATTTATATTTATTGCGCTCGCGAATCACTCGCAAATTAACCACCGTTACATATCTAATTGAATCCCTTTCGAGAAACGTCTGAATCAGTTCAATGCCTAGGTTCAATGTGTACTTGAATATTGTGGATTTTAAATTTAAACATAAAGGCCATTCAAAATATAGTCGTAGATTGAATAGTGTATATAAGTCACCGTCACGAGGGCGCACTCTAAATGGCTACTAATAAATCTCAAGAAAGTTTTTGCATCTTCCAACAATTTTGTATTACACTTCTGAACGTCTTTTTAAAGTGATTTTTCAATATAATATATGTATTTGTATACACTAGAATCTAGATCCATTAAATATGATTTAAAAACTTTCGTAGAGAGCAATAAAGTCTAATTTATTCTATTATAATTTTCTCTAGGTATTACAAAAAAATAATAAAAGTTATTGTTTTTTCATCTTGTTTTATTATTTCTTTAATCTTTATTTACTTTGAAAACAAGCAAATCTTTTTCATATTATACTTAAATTATCAATATTTATCTAATACATAGCTATAATACCTATGCATCCATTTGCGAAAGAAATTTTATATGTTTGCGCAAGTTCTTTTACTTTTGCTTTATGTGTTGTGCAAACAGTTAGTTCTGTATAGACTTTCCGGTTCTATTGTGTGGAAATGTTCTGAATAAATGGTACTTTCATAAAATTGAAGTACCTATACGCCTTCCGTCATGGCGTCGCGCCGCCAGTCCGCCACTAATCGGCGCTAACCTCAAGTTTATAGTGCAGTTACGGCTTAAGCTATAAATATCAATATACGCTCATAAGCGGACGACACGCTTAAGCAATAATGATGATACATCGAGAACTAAATAACCACTCAGCAAAGCCTTCTTGACGTCTAAGAGCATTATGCTTCATGCTACGAATAATCCGATGGATCGTTTACCATCCCGATACTTGACGTAATTGTACTTCATATTTAATAGTATGTATCCCCGGAAGTAATTATTATCCAGATAATAAATAGAATATTGTTATAATAATTCACGTCCATCAACTCTGTTTATAAGTAACGTAGCCAACGTAACTTCTAAATTTTAGTTTATCTAAAACTGAAAATGTGAACATAAATAAAATATGTGGCTTTCATACACATCACAATGTAATTTGGGCAGTCTGTCCATCCAAGATAACATAGTTTATCCTAACAAAGAAGCGTCGCTTCGGAGCCTGCCAAGTGTTAAAAGTAGGGAAGTCGGGTTAGGAGGGTCGCCGCCAACTCTCTTCCGATTTCCGACTCCCCATTACACAACAGCGATGTTAGAGATAAGTATTTATACCACATTCATACGCCACACAACATTGTGATTATTATTACGATTAAAGGCTATTACTGTATCTGATACGCTTAAATTGAAAGCTCGGGAACTATTTTAATTATATACAAAATATAATTTCATCCTATTGATGAAAATTAATTGACTGATTTTATATAAAGAATCGAATTTATTCGAGTTTCCATTTATTTTATACACTTGTTTTCATTGAAACCTTTATAAAAGTACCATTAGGACAATGAATAAATAAGATAAGTAAGAAAAAAGCAAACTTGACAACTGAATTAAATAATGCAAATAGAAATGCAAAATAAAATAAGAATCAAAGTGAAACGGCTGCAAATAAAGCTGCAGTATAAGCTGCGTTTCGAAACAAACTAGTGAAAATTAAATGCATCTAAGCACAAACGCTGGATAGCGGAATTACACAAATGAAAATGTTCATATTGTAACTACTTAACATTTACATTCATGTAGAAATAGTTTTTCGGCCGTATGAAATAGGATTGTGTCAGGTTAATAAGCTGCCGTGAAATATTGATGGACGTTGATACACGGAGATAATTGTGGAGACGTGCCATGAATAATAATTTCATTAGGCGCTATTAAGCTATGCCGAGAGTTCCTACGCAACGAGTATGCAATGGCATTTCTGCTTCTATTCTCTTATAATAGACTCCATAATTGAAATAGATTATTTTTAATTTATTTATTACTAGCTTTCCGCCCGCGGCTTCGTCCGCGCAGTCAAAGAAAATTCCCGTTCCCGTGGGATTTCCGGGATAAAACCTATCCTATTTCCCGGGGTAAAAAGTAGCCTATGTCCTTTCTCGGGTATCAAAATATCTCTATACAAAATTTCATGCAAATTTCTTTGTTATGGCTACATTCATTTGATCGTCTACTAACTAACAAAAACTTCATTGTTATTTCATTTACTTTTTCCGCGAATAAAAGCAGAATAGTTCTCTCTATTACTTGTATCATCCATACATAACAGAGAAAAGGTCTTTAATTAGAGTATCTCTACTAATACTAAGATAATAGTTTTAGTCCAGCGAAGCGACGTAGACAGACCACAAAGCTTTTTAAAACTTTTAATTGTGCAATGAGAGTATATTTTTGTTAGTTCTTTTGTGTTTAAACCAGATTTAAATAATAAAAAGCCTCTTTTTTAGTCTTATATTATAAAGATTATGAATTTAAATTAAATGTTTTTATCAATATTCAGTTTTAATTAATGAAAGACATTTTAAAGCTACCATGTTTTCTGAGACTAAAACATTATAGCCCTCTTTTCGACTATTTACGGTCCATTACTGTCTGAGAGCATTGCCTATTAGTCTTAAGAGGTAACGGTAGATGCATACACCAGCTTATCATACTATCACAGATATATATGGTATTGCTAGATAATGCTTATGATTGATGAGGTTTGGATGAAATTACTCGTTCAATAATTCAAAATAGCACAGATACAAGTAATACATATTCTAATATGTAAACTTTTAAATACGTTTCGTAAAAAATAAACTAACAAATGTACTAATCGTGAAAGATAAAATTGTTCATTTTGTATTGCTACAACGGTTGAATAAATTGAAATGTACAGGCAGGTAAACTTGATTTAACAAAGCTATTATGTAGACAGCGTAGAACGACAACGCTTAACGAATTTAATTGTATAGCCAAGTAAGTCGATACAGCAAATAGGAGTTTGCAAGTTGGTTACCGTTAAGCATACAGCTCATTAAACTTCTGCCATCCACATTGCCAGCGACTCGGTTCAGGGTTTCTTGAGGACAGAAATGACACTTGTCTGTTTTATCATCGACCTTTTAGTTGGCTTAACCCATTTATTAACGCTACAAAACGTTCGTAGTCAGCGAAAATTAATAAGAGCGTCCTTCAGTATCTCCGCCGTCCAAGGACAACTATTTTAATAAAGCTGCTTCCAGTGTATTATATAATTAATAAGATATCATATTTGTTACACGGGCAGTTCCAATTATTAATCTATTACTAACGCAATAAGGTTCGATATTTCTCGGAAAACAATGAATCAGTCATTTTTCTACATAGATAAAATTTTATTGTAGTCAGGAACCTTTCTCCATGCGGACCTGAATACGAAGCAGGCAATAAGGGACAACAGAAACAATTTACTAAACACTATTATCAATGTTATAGCCGTGAGTAAAAGCTACGACTATAAGAAAAACTTTAACCTTTATCTTATTGAGCATAAAAAGTATTATATTAAAAGCAGAAATATATTGTCTGTACAAAAAATATCCTTTGAACATAGCTTTAATAGTTTTATAAGTGTTTATATATTTTATGAGGATTTCTAATAACTCTTTGTCTCCGTATATTTCCGCGGAACTAATATAAATCATTTATCATAGTATAAAAGCTCCAGAACGATTATAATCCAGAATAATCGTTTCTTTTAACAAACGATACTTGGAAATGATTTTTCCCTCCTTTTGTTTCTTTATTTTGAATTATGAATTTGTCTTTACCTTTTAAATATAATTAACTTGATTTAGCTGTAAAGATCTATTTCTAAAGGATTAATTTCAATGATTATATTGAATACTTATAAAATAAAAAAATGCACTGTCCATATTTAATCGATAATAATAATATATTTACTGCGCTAAAGCGATTTTCTTTGAATGAAAAATAAAAAATCGAACAAATGAACAGCTTTGGTCACTCTAAGTGAGATGGCACAATGAAGAAGTGGCGAAGTCACTTTAGCCGAACTTTACTCCGAAGAACTTTGGTGGAAAATCAAACTTCGCACTACGACAGTCATTGTATATTAGTCATAAGCAATGTTGCCCTAAATATAACTGTACATTGAGCTGTTACTTAAATGTATTGACTTTAATAAACAAGATGCTATGGTAATTGTTAAACATAATGGCAACGTGAAGTTTCTATTGAAAGTGATACAATAAGAGCCGAGTCCATCTTTGTGTATTTCTTGCTTTTCTTTGGGGCCAGGGCGCTTGAATAAAAGATTCGTATATTATCCCAGACTTGGACCGAGTACAATAGAACAGCGACAACGCAGCGACTGTAACTCAGTAAGCAAGGAAACCACCATTGTAAAATACAACTGCTTCGGGTGTTCAACGACGCTTTTCCAATTTTCTGAAAAAAATCAATTAGGATATTCTTGAATGTTAGTGGTGCAAGCATTCAAAGAAATATCTTAGACATTTGATTCCTTACCCTTTCTGAATAAAAATGCTGTACAAAAAGCAATACATCATTTATCAAGTATGCCGATTTTGATATGAGGGCCCCCTAAGGGTAAATAAAAACTTGTGAAGAAAAGTCACGCGTTGGTTTTATGGCTTTAGAAAAAGGGTTCTGTTCTCTGAATAAGAAAACATAATTTGTCGTCTTCCCGTAAGTAGTTTGAAGTGCAAACAAAAGAACGATACGAGCGTTTCACGCATACACAAAAGAAAACGAGCCAAATCCGCGCCGATTGTACGCAAATTGAGATTCTCACGAAAACATCTAAGGTCGCGTCACTGACCTGACGTTATTTGTCAGAGTGGATCGAAAAGCAATTTCACCTAACTGGAGACTATTTGTCACACATAAAACGTGATGTATGGAGGCCTTCCGTCGATACATTCTCCAGCCGCAGCGGACTCCGGAACTAATGTGGACGGACTTCTAAATGATATACTTATTCTAACTTCATCCCTTCACTTTTACGGTTCTGATTTTATTATAAAGGGTCTGTAAATAGTAAACATTTCTTGATTTTATGTCCTTTTTATTATGGTGCCAGTCAGAAGGTTGTGTTCTATTCTTTATAACAAGAAGAAGAAAATATAAATAACATTTAAGTTAATAACTGTTATGTGCTATATGATTATACTGGCTATTATTTATTCAAACAAACATATGAGAAAGGGCAACCTCCGAAACGAGAAAGCGAATGTCTACCTTAAATACTGCTTATTAATGTAGCAACGAAAAAAACGATGACATTTTATATTTATGTTTGAAATCATTTTAAATCTAGGTAAAAAGCCTGAATGTGTTATGTGAGTAGCACATATCTGCAAAATAAAGTTTGTAAGAATTGCATTTGGACCCTATTCATCGGCTGATCTTCTTGCATTCGAGCATCTGAACATAGACGTATTTTGGCATGCCCCAAGGTATCAAAGCATGTGAAATAATAGAGCAGCAAGCACAGTGCATATTCACATATAGCCAGTGCTGTCAGATGTTATCGAGTGAGTATGGACGAAAACAATGCACATTGAACCTTTCCGTGTGTCAACGGTGCCAGTAAATGGTTCTTGTACATCGGGTCAGAGTTTTCGTCTGGAAATAGAAAATTGGATTGTCTAACATCGGTCGCAGGAACAACGTCGAGGAGTTGGAAATGAAAACTCGGTCTGCGATATGCATGATGCGGTTGCGGCACTGGCCACTGTACAAACGCTAAATGTAAAACCGTATTATCACGGTCGGCTTGCTCAAGACCAACACGATCTTAATGTTGTTTGTGATATTTCTATTTTTATTGGTTTTATAAAGTTTTTATTTTCAATCTCTCTATTAAAAGATAATCTCGCGCTTGACGTCTTTTCTAAGTATTCTATTTTTATATCCAATCCACGTTTTTAGAATTTGTTGATGATACAATTAAACAGATAATAATGAATTGATCGTAATTAATCTAAAACACAAATAAATCTTTTTCGCTTTAAACGTGTATAAGATTACATAAATACGTAATTTAATCAAATGTTTAACTCAAACAAAAATACATCGTACAATATGTATCGTTAAATTTCTGATCGACGCTTCAGGCGGTGTAATAATATTGAGGAGCATTCGGTGTAGTTAAGAGATCCTTATCTAATATTGAAATTGTATGAGTCGGATCGCGTGGGAATGAATCAGAAGCGTAACATTTGGCGATAATTTAATATGTGGGATATGTAGGATAAAAGAAGGCGCCGGGCCGCGAACGTCGTGGATATTACTATGTACTTGTGAGCCACGCGTCGTTACTTTACCTAATGATACTCGAGACCGAAAAAAAATGACGCTTGATTGAATTTCCCAACTCCTCCACATTATTTTGTTTGACAAATTTCCTTGTTCTCTTGTCTAATTTCCCTCGTGATTATGTAAGACATCCTTTGGTTAATGAGACGTGAAAGGGTTTATAGGGGTTAATATTTAATCTTCTTTACATATTTTATACAAATTATTTAACGAACATAACTCAAGCTAGAAATTAAAGACTTTTTAACGGATTTTAAACGCGATTTATTCATTATATTATTTTCCCGACGTTTCGAACACTTTACAACGAGCTATGAATAAATCGCGTTTAAAATCCGTTAAAAAGTCTTTAATTTCTAAATGTATAATACTCGCGTAAAATCAAACACTAGAAAATACTATAACTCAAGCTATTCAAATAATCGAGCCTATCGAAATTTCAATTAATTAGACCGGCATTTATTATTGCGGTAATTTTAGAATATTAAATATCGTTTCGCGTGTTTTGCGCAATGCTTAAATAATAGAACCGTAATATTTCTGCCAAAATTAGTCGTCTAATTTGACTTGGAACAGACTAATGTATATTAAATTTTCTTAAGAATAAAACTTAAGAAGGTTATATAAAATACGTACCTACATATTTATTACGTAATTTTATACAATTGTTTGCAAACAGTCTAAAATACGAAATAGGATTTATAAAGGTTAATATAGCTTTTTAAAAATAAAATGCAATTACAGTTGAATTCGGAAATGCGGTTCTAAGTGCAAGACGTATGTAAGGAAAAACTTTCTTTTATGAACAAGATTGCACAGAATATTACTTTAACTCTCAGCAAAACTGAAATTCGCAACCTCAAAAGGAGCAGCTACTATTGCTATTACTTTAGTTCTGCTCCTGTTAGATTACTTTATCCTCATCTTTTGCAAGAGTTTTCAAATCGCAATTCATAATATTATCACAAGTTTCCTAGTGAATAAGATTAAGTCAATTACTATTCAAGGTCTCCTTCAACTGTTAGACCTCTGACAATCGATTCCGTCGCCAGGCGGACCCTTTTCAAGCTATAGGTAATATTAATAAAGTTTTATAACTCCTGTCAGGCAGAAATGGCACGTAAGTCATCATTCTATGGATTATTGTACTATATATAGATATTACACTATCCCTTTTCAATATTATTGATTTTAAACATTATAATGTTCATCGAAGCTTATGTATGGTAATAAAGTCAGAATACGGTTCACAAATCGCAGTAATAATTGGTGTGGCTATAAAAATGATTTGTTGAAAATTGTAGGTCAAATAGCTAGAGATTGTCATTAGCGTGTACATAATGGTACTATAAACGCTCCATGGAGAGTGATGATACACACGATTGTAGGCAATGGGATTGCGGCTCGCAGGGCAAATGTGCGCAGGCTGTGCCTCATTAAGGCTAATAGACGGACATCAATCAATGTTCGCGTAATAATGAGCTGTCTTCCCGATCGATACCCGTAAATGTCACCAGCATGGCTGACACAAAACTTTGGCTTTAGCAAATGACTCACTATCACGCACGCATCGATATACTGGTATGGTTCCAACCATGTAAACGGTAAGATAATATTCTTGGTGTTTTCTTTATGCCATTAACTACACAACGAGAATAACTATCTATAGTAAAGAATGCATTACAACAACAATAATTTAAAATGACCATGCCACCTTGAAGATCATAATTTCTCTGTTCTGTGGATCATGATTGAAACTTCGTCTGAACAAATAGTCTACTCTTGTGTCTACCGTTCGCACAGTGGGGACTCAGATACAACAAGGCTCTTCAATTATCTGAGTGAGACCGTCGATACAGTACAACTAAGATTCCCTAGCGCGCAAATTGTGCTTCTCGGTGACTTTAATGCCTGTCACAGTCAATGGTTGTTTCCGTTTCGAAAAACCGATCATGCTGGGAAGGAAGTATTCAATTTTGCAACTTCACATAACCTCACCCAACTAGTAACTGACGCAACCCGCATTCCTGACGTTGAAGGCCATTCTGCAAACTGTCTCGACCTTCTGATGACTACTGATCCAGACCGATACATGGTAATGGTAACCGCACCTTTAGGTACTTCAGACCATTGTCTGGTGAAGTCTGTGTCAACATACTCTCCTCCTGATCTCTCGACTAAAGGAAAGAGGAGAGTATGGAGATACAATTCAGCAGATTGGGACGAAATGCGGCACTTTTTTGCGTCTTACCCCTGGCAACAGGTTTGTTTTGGCTCCAATGACCCGTCGCTCTGTGCTGAAAATGTCGCAGATGTTATTCGTCAAGGAATGGAATATTACATACCGTTCTCTGATGTCTCCATCAGTAGCAAAACCCGCCCTTGGTTCAATAGTAAATGCGCCACAGCTGAACGGAACAAGCAAGTTGCATACCGGAACTGGGCAGACGCTCGTCTCCGTAAAGATCCTGACATTAGTAAGCTCAAGAAAATATTTAACAGGGCATCTAAGTTTTGCAAGAAGGTGATGAAAGAAGCACATCGCGACCATATCCGCCATATAGGGAACAGGCTATCATCTTACCCAGCCGGTAGCAAAGCCTTTTGGTCTCTTGCGAAAGCTGTGGAAACCAACTTTTCTCGACCCTCTTTTCCTCCACTGTTTAAACCTGACGGATCCCTTGCCCATAGTGCGAAAGAGAAAGCAGATGTGTTCGCATTTCATTTCTCCACCAACTCTCGTCTAGATCCTACGAATGTAATTCCACCTAGCATACCACATTGTGGTTCCCTAATGCCAGAAATTCGTATAAAACAAAAAGAAGTGTTGAATGAAATGCGCAACCTAGACGTAAATAAAGCAAGTGGGCCCGATGGTATACCAGCGATCGTCTTGAAGACCTGCGCACCTGAGCTATCACCAATTCTCACTCGCCTGTTTCGCCTGTCTTTCAAAATGGGGGTGGTGCCTAAAGCATGGAAGCTCGCTAACATCCAACCAGTGCCTAAGAAAGGAAGTCGCGCTGACCCATCTAATTATCGCCCGATCTCAATAACATCCATAATTTGCAAAATTATGGAGCGAATATTGAACTATAGGCTCCTCACGCATCTTGAATCCAACGACATTCTAAATGATCGCCAGTACGGTTTCCGTAAGAAGAGATCTACTGGTGACCTTCTGGTTCACGCTTCACATCTATGGGGAGAAGCCTTGGAGAATCATGGGGAGGCTCTTGCTGTGTCCCTTGACATCTCCAAGGCTTTTGATAAAGTTTGGCACGACAGTTTAATAAACAAGCTTCCTTCCTATGGAGTGCCCTCCACCCTTAGCATCTGGATAGCTGATTTCCTACGGGAACGATCAGTGCGTGTCGTCGTCGATGGCTGCGCTTCTGATCAATTGGCAATTAATGCCGGAGTTCCCCAAGGATCTGTCCTGTCTGCAACGCTGTTTCTGCTGCACATAAATGATATGCTTAAGCATAACATTTTTGGGTATGCAGATGACAGCACCGTTGTAGAACGGTACTTATCTGATGCTACTGCAACAAAGGACAAAATTAAAATGGAAAGAGAGGCCATGGTCGAACGCGTGAATAGGACACTCAGAGAGGTCTCCGATTGGGGCGACTCCAATCTTGTCCAATTCAATGCCAATAAAACTCAGGCCTGTCTTTTCACTGCCAAAAAGTGTAGTTTTGAGCTGACGCCTTCTTTTCAGAATGTAGCGATTACAGTAGCTGACCACCTTGAGCTACTAGGTGTAACTCTCTCATCTGATCTTAACTTCGGTGCTTTCATCGAATCCAAGGCTCGAATGGCTGCCAAAAAACTTGGCATATTATCGAAGGTCAGGCAGTACTTCACACCAAAACAGCTTCTAAATATATATCAAGCACAAATTCGTTCGTGTGTGGAGTACTGCAGCCATTTATGGGCTGGAGCTGCAAAAACACATCTAGGAGCACTGGATTCGATTGAGAGACGTGCTGTAAGGATTATAGATGACCAGAATCTGACCAAGAGTAGACTGCTTAGTCTTGAACATAGACGTAAAGTCGCATGCCTATCAGTTTTTTACCGCTTGCACTTCGGGGAATGTGCAACGGAGCTGCATAATCTCATTCCACCCTCCCCTTTCCACCACGGAACATCTCGACGCGCGCTTGGCTTCCATCCCTTCGTAGTTGATGTACCTTTTTTGCGCACAAAACGGTTTCAGAACTCTTTTATAAACCGAACAGCGAGGGACTGGAACGCCTTGCCCGCGTCTGTCTTTCCAGAAACCTATAATCCGGATCTGTTCAGGGTAAAAGTGAATAGGCTCTTTCTAGGCAGGCATGCTCATTCATAGACTGCATCACTACTTACCATCAGGTAGGATGCAGTCAAATGCCTGGCTATTGTTTAAAAAAAAAAAAAAAAAAAAATACACCCCAATTGTCTGCGTTAAGCCTTTTAATTTTACACTCAAAAAGCATTCTTGTGTTTGTTTAAAACAACAACGAAGCTAGAAAGTAGAAGGCACCCGATGTATGTAACTGAGTTTTAACCGATATCCGCATTAATCTAAAAAGTTTGTTTTACGACAGAACGGATTTGCGAATATTATAATAATTGCTACAGTTATATATGCAAGGCTAACAATGGTAACATCTGCTCAATCTACCATTAATAAGATACAACTACTGTTAATATTGATTATCACAATGTTGTGTATCGTTCATGCATAGTATATCATTTAATTGTTACACTATGTAAATAGACTTGGTAATAGAAACTGATTGCATTGTTTAATCATGTACCACTTAACTATGTACATTATAATTTAATATTTTTGTGGAAAAATGTTGATTTTAGTGTCGTACTGTAATCGAAAATATTGATAAAAAACAACAAAACCTGAATAAGCCAGGATTTTTAAAAGTGGCCAGATTTTAATGTGGAATACAGTAGAATTTCTAAAGATATGAATACTTAAAAATTAATAACAAAATCCATTTAAGAGTTCACAAGTATCGTTTACCAACGTTAAGTTCATTCAAAGATAGTTATAATTGTTTCCTACTTTGAGTACTATTCAAACTATTGCAAAAGTGAAATACGCAAAATATTTCTACATTCCAGGCCTCTTTTTTCCAACACATTAGTCGTTAGCGTGAATATTGGCCACAGCCTTCTGCAAATCCTATTTCCACTATTTTCAGTCTACGGAAAAGAACATCAACGATTCAAACCTCAGTTAAAATGACTGAATTTCACCACAAGCTGTCTACGTATTTGAAATGCGCAGTTGGGACATTTTCCTTCTAACCACCGCGGCTTAAGAACGATTTCAAAGTTTTTACATTTAAACTTTGATTATGCAATTAGCATTAATGTGACATAATGACTAAATGTATGAAATAAATGGGTCTTTAAATAATTATTCGACGTAAAAGTACCTACTTACGTTGTGAAATAATGGTAGAATGGCAAATTACTATATGAAACTAGTGGTAAATAATAATGCCCAAAGCTTTCGAGTAAACAATTCAATGCTAGATATCGCCTCCTTCATTACATAAGATCTCTATTAATTAAACCCGTTTGAGAGCTTCGAGCAATAAATCGGAAGAGGCGTTTATTAATTTCGTATCGCTCCCGTACCTCTATAAGTATAAAATATTCCCATTGTTAATAGCAGACGCAAATGATTTAGTATTTTTAGATACTCTATTACATTATAAGCACAAATCATTTAATTGTAACAACTAGAATTAACAGAAATTTACGTTATTATAATAACCACAATAAAAAACATAAAGGCTTTGTATTTCCGAAGTTGCTATTTTGGTAAATTGTAAATAAAATAAACCGGAAGCGGCCGTAGTTTCACAAAAACCTCATGCTTCTGAGAATTATTTCACTTGAACAAATTTGCTCAAATGTAATTTTTTCCTGAAGGATTTTTTTACTTACTCTCTCTTTAAAAGCTACGATAAAAATTTTCGTCTGTGAAATTATTCTATTGAATCATTGACCTAATTCAAAATCAAAGGCGGAATTCATTTAAATTTTTATTCCATCAATATATTTATGTGTTCAAAAATGCATAAGAATTATAGCAGGACGGGTTCTTGATGTTTGTTCCAAATCTACTATATTAGTGTAATTTTTTGTAATCTAAAGCTTTGCTACGTTTCGTTTACCTTTGATATGAACACGATCAAATATGATCGTAGACATTTGAAATTGTTATAGAACTACCATGGCACCAGCTTTCACAAATATAAAATGTATTGCCTAATCTATTTCCAACGACGCTGACGTCATTATAGTACAAATAAATCACATAATATTCTTAAGATTTAGGCTCCGCAAGGTAAGCTGTGTTCGAATAAGCAATTTGTTTTAGTGATGGCGCCGTCATGCTACGTAGCAAGCTGATGTGTGGAACTAAGTGCCAACATACAGCAGTGACGGTGCTATTCACTCAGCGAAGCAATTAGACCCTCAGTATACAGCATGCATTAAACGGTAAGACCTAGAACTATGTCAAATATAGTGATTAATGACTACACGCTCTAGAGTTTCAACGTTTTCAACAACCATTTTCAAATTCGCGAGTAATTTTCAAATTAATATAGCAATTTTCGTTAATGTTTTAATTTAAAATTAACGAATAATATCGAATTATATCTTCGCCTGTTTGGAAAACCGAAGAACGGAGAATTAGAGAAAATGGTTGTCCCAAACTTATTATTCTTTTTATTTGTAGGTAAGGATGGTCAAAAAGGAAGCTAAGAAAGGCATCTCGGGACTGCCGGCTGCGTTTGACGAACGGGAGGAAATTTGCTACCCCCTGCCGGGAAATTGAGGCGCTTCTCATAAAATCGAGCTCCCCTTTAGGAGTCTATATGCGATCACATCCGGATTTCGACATAATTTATTAACAAGCTCACCTACGCATAAGATCGTAAAATCGGATAATCTCATGAAACAAGGTACAAATATTGTACTGTGTGCAAAAATTATTTGTACAGCAGAAACAAAGGCCTTTGTGAAATATAAATTCTGGATGAACATTATTGTTGTTTACCCCAATTTGTAATTTATAATTTGTTATATGAATACATAGTAGTAAAGAGCGGTAGTTAAAGTTGGATAACGTTGGTAATCTAACTTTGTTATAATTATTAATTATTCAATTATTTCGAGGAATGATGTTTCATTAAAACTTGAACAACAATCACTTGCTATTGACAGCGTATTTTTTATATATGTACTAGCGGCCCGCCCCGGCTTCGCCCGTGGTACATATGAAAAATAGATGTTGGCCAATTCTCAGACTTACCCGATATGCACAGAAAATTTCATGAGAATCGGTCCACCCGTTTCGGAGGAGTATGCAGACTAACATTGTGACACGAGAGTTTTATATATATAAGATAAGTATCATATGATAGAATTGCTGATTGAAATATTTTGCGATAAGTTAATAATAAATAATAAATAATAATAAATATAATAGTTTATATTTTTAAAGTGAAACTTTTATTACATCGTTTCAAACTGTTTGGTCTGTGTAGCGCATGTCGCGTGTATCGCGGCTGCCGAGTAGGTATACCTACTCGGCAGCCGACCGTCACGCGACATGCGCTACACAAAGCAGTGTTCGGAACCGTTCGAACAGTTTCACTTTTACCGTGGTTTCATAAAACCACACAACATTTTTTTTTTAATATAAATCTTAAAAAATATACCAAACCAAGATTAAACTAATTTCATATGCATAAAGCAAGTTTCTCTGTTTATCAAAACTTTTGTTGACACCACACGTGTGAACTAGTTTAACTTTATAAATATAGACGAGAAAATTAAGTTTTCTTTATATTTAAAATAAAATAGGTATAATATAAGAAATTTATAAAAAAATCGCCACGTAAACGCTTCAACATAAAAATGTATGAACGACATTTTCTAATAACTCGAACGACTACCAAATGAAGTACAAATTGAATGCGACATTTTAATGCGCTTATTCAAAAAAAAGCAACAGAGGGACAACGTTTCGTTTGGAATATTGCAACGGTTCGAGACAGTGGGAATTGCGAGGCAAACGAGGTCCGGGTGAATTATAACATCGCTGTTTGATAACGCTAAATGTACCCATCAGTGAAATTAGACCATGTAGCTAGCTGGCTGTTAGATTTTATATTCTGCGCATGTAACTTTATTCGGTCTAACTGCTCATATGCGATATCGCACGTTACGAGAACTGTTAAAGTTAATACTCATGTACGATTCACATAGACTAATGCACCAGCCGAGCATAATATTTGTGGAGGATAGAGTGCTCTCTAACTATCTATATTAGATTTGCAATGTTCCAATGGCTGTGGTTATTCACTTCAGATTAAGTTAACAAATATATTGAATTTCAAGACTCACGTCGCTCCTTATCACTGGTTAAATAAATTTTGTTTATTTTCTTTTGTTTACTGAAAGTAAATGTATCAAATAAATATAAATGCGAGACTTCCTCTAACAATAACAAATAAATAGTTTATTTGGAATTAAGAATCCGATAGGTAGATATTATAATAGAATATCAGGTTAATAATTTGAGATAGAAAACAACATTCTTCCACGAAAACACGATATATAATGTTGTTTTACGTAACGTTCAGGGTAAAAAATGATTGCTATGTCAATATGTATAGACAATACGATATTTGATATTTTTATTTTATTTTCTTGGGTAAAAATATATTATACATACTTAATATTATTATCCATAGCGAAATTTAGCTTTAATACCAGTTTTATAAAGATAAGTTAAATAATGATCAGAATTTTTTTAAATAGAGCTTTTAAACAAGCGCCAATGCATTCGCATTATTGTGTAGGCACCGCTTATATAATAAACCTAGAGAGTGGAAGCCATTTATTAATTAAAATTGCTTGTTGCCTAGCAAATGCGTATTTTGCACAGGGTACTTCAACGAGAGACCAAAATATAAAACGACAGCGTGATGTAGCACCATCTGATACGCAGAGTTGACTCTAACGGAATTTAAAACTGTCACAGATAAGCACACTAACTCATCATAATGGCTGAGGCCGGCCGTAGCGCGCCCTCTGCTCGTTGTCATATTGCGTGATTTTAGCGAAATATATTAACATTTCACCACAAATATCCCGAAAATGTTAACCGAAAAATCTACAAAATAATAATTGGAGATTGAGTTTCAGAATTAAATACTCCGTAGTCTGTATCAATTACAGTATTTATTTATTTATTTATTTATTTATTTTGAAAACTACACAGCTTACAGTTTGACTTACTCTACTTATATCTATGATACAATACGCCAATTACGAGTTTTACAATTATTATCAATTACATGTATATTTAAAACAGTAACTTATTAAAGAGTGGTGAGTTGTGTGTGTGGGTGAGTGCGTGCGTGCGTTTGGGTATGTTTGTGTGTATATATGTGTGTGTGTGCAGGATTAAAATATGTTAGGTACGTTAGAAAATATTTTAATTACATTGGTTTTAAAACGATTGCGAGGGCTGTTAAATATGTCAAGAGTAGAAAATTTTTGATTGTATATCGAAGGCAGGCGATTAAAGAGTGAGTTCTTCATATATTGGTTTTTTGTACGTGGTATAAAGAATAAAGGAGTATTACGTGTTCGAGTTAGAGGGGTGTTAAAATATATATTTTCTGTTAATTGGGGGCAGTCCAGTTTACAGTAATTTAGGTTTAACAGTCAGATTTTTAAAATAAATTTTAATTAAATATATAATGAAAAGTAACCTGGCATCGCGAAATGGCGAACAACAAATTACAAATAATAAACGGGTATGTAAGCGGAAAACATATTTCATGCTTATTCAAAAACAGTTCCTTCCAGATAACAATGTTTTCCCTTTTTTTGCACATGACTGGTTTCTTTCATGCAGGCACATAAGATACTCTGCGAGTAAGCACATACTTTAACGAATGCTTTGTCAACGACCCAACGCGAACAAACAGGAAAGCATTTGTTTATATTTCTCTTATTGTTGCTCGCCGGAAAAATGCGGCATGTAGGTAAGCTGTTTCGACTTCTCCAGGACGGAGATACTAAAAAGTTTTATACTAGTTTTAAAAATTAACTCTGATAAAACAAGGAATAAGCTAACCTTTTGTTTTTTTTTTAAATTATAACTACTACTAAGCTGGATAATATTCAGTTAACCTGCTGGTGAAAATATTAACTATACCTATATATTTTATCATCATTGAAAATATATTTATACGAAGTAACAATTCAAAGTAACTAATTGACTACAAATTGATATGTTTGTAGACATCTCTACAGTTCTACACATATTACACTGACCGTACCTACGTCGGAAATAAGAAAAATACAGTCGAAGTCCACTGGTTCGCTATAAACTGTTGTTTTCATAGACTATGGTTGTTTTTTTATAAACATTGTGATAAGCGGTCCACAACGGTTGACATAGTAAAATTGATGGCTTTATTATCGTATGAGTCTTTTATTATAATAGACTGTTGAAAAATCAATACCATATGCATAAGCAACTGGATATTTTTATAATGCAATTCATAAAACTATAAATTTCAGTTGTTACAGGGCGTTCAAAACTAAATAAGAATGTTTCTATTTCAAAAGATTACAAGCAGATTAAAATATAAATAAACTCTTGCTGAATTAATATTTTAACTTATTGGACATTCTCAAATTATACTTCTCTATTTCATTATTACAAATATTCCTGTCTCCTTTTTTATGTACAGAGAGGTTCATGTATCATAGATGTATATATTGTTTCATCTTTTAGAAGTGGAAAGACTGCGCCATTGGTAACAGATGGCAACCAACTGTCGCTCAATAGTCCCTTGTATGGTTTTTGAGAATTGGCTTGAATAACACAAAGACAAAGGGAAACAAATATCTTTCACCAGATGCTATGTACATAGATGTTCGCTAAAGCTACATCAAATTAAATAGAGTCGTCATTTCTCCATCTCGTCATTTCAGCACAAAATGGAATGTGAAATCTATCCGAGATTAAGCGTACATTACCAAAATACACGCACTTACGAATTTCCAACGAATTTAGAACATCTAAAATCATAGAAGAGCTGAACTCATTAAACATCAAATTTAACGAGGACGAGTGTATTTGCGAACGGAATGTGCATAATACCATTTTCAGATGAGCGCTTTATTTTCGCCTCTTTTCCGGTTCTGTACGTGTGCGAATTACTCCGGCAAGCGGCACGTGCTGCGGCCGTCGTCTCGCACAATGCATACCTGTAATTATACGGGAAAGACCGCAAGCCCCCAAATACTATTGTGCTGAAATAGGCTTTTTCACTTCTATGTATTTGCCCGTAAACTTTTAATACACTTACGTTTCAACTAACATACAAATTGGTGAGGGAATTGACTATTTACAGAGAAATTGTAGAAAAGTATAAATAATACGAACAGGAACTTTATTATCGTGTGTTATAGAATAATTATGAACAAATAAATTTAATAAAAATATACTATACAAAAGGACAAGATCTTTGTCCCAGTTGACAGTAACATGCGCGCCGCAATTATACAAACTTTTCACGTTTAAACTTTCACCTTAATAAAAACTTTCTTCAGAATTCTTTGCCCTTATTTGTTGTAACTAAAATATCTACGTAATAGTTCAAAATAAATGTTCTCTAACTAATCAGTCTGAAGCATAAATTATACGTGAAGATGACATCTAATTAAAATTATGAGTGAGCTGTGTAAGTTATTAATTCTGTTTATTATTATTTTAAATAACATTTCTGAAAATTTTCTAATAAGAAATTGAAACGTGTATTAAAATCTTTAAGACTACAGCTATGATCTATTATTTAGTGAAATCATATTTTATTTTTCTGATAGCAATTAGCAAAGTAAGTGAAATAAAAACCATTTATCAATTTTGTAAAAGAAAATTGTAACAATAGAATGAAACGCACGTACATATATACCATATAATATAAAAATGAATCCAAATTAAACCGGATTCCACATAATGCGTCCAATACGTGATACATAGCCTTAACTGAAATATTTTGCCGTTGAATGGTCGCCGGCTGCGCGTCGGGAAAATTAAATTTCGATTCATTCTTTGCGTTGGATAATAATTACCGGTATAGACGGTAACGAGTGTTGTACGCTCAATACGTGAATAGTGGGATGTGGAATACGGAAATGGTAGCTGCGTCCGGCCGCAACAATCGAAACGCAACCCCGCGTTTCAACGTCAACCTACCCATTATCTGCCGCCTATAGCTACGCTCCCTTCCCGCAGTTTAAACCATTCTCGACCTTATATTAAACAGTCAAACGCCAAAATCGAATGCACCGACCTGATCTATTGGCCAACGTTATTATACGACTATAAATCGGACGATATGACAGTTATTTACATGATTTGGGAATTAGCGCGCTTTAATGGTTAGATCAAAAAAGTAAGATATTGTTTGTGACCTTTTTATGAAATATTAATCTGTACTCAACGAAACTTTAACAATAATTAGCAAGGTTTGTCCAGTGTCCACAGTGACCGCCTGTCATATAATGTTGACGTAGACTACACCTTTTCTCGCAGCAAAAAAGTCTTAAAAAAGAGCGTTACAATTCAGCACTGTGTCACTTAAGGCTTTAGTCATTAATTTTAATGAGAACACTTTCTTAGGCATTGACATAATTACAACAAGTGCTAAATTGAAGTTAGCCCGAGCGGATATGGTCATTTGTGTATGAAATTCTAAATGACATTCATTCTTGGTTAAAAGAGCCGTATACAATAATGAGATAATAATATACGGGAAATCTTCACAGAAAAGGTTAATTTCACTTATCAAAATTATGAGTAGATATGGATGATAGAAAGTTTGTAACTAATCCTTCAATCAATTGTAGATACAGCTATAATTATTCAAGTGAAGAATCACAATATTTTAGGTAGGTACCCATTTATTAAAACAATATTCAAAGCAATCAAATTTAAAACAATAACTTTTCCTTTCGTCTGGAGTTTACAAAATAAACCTGTTGACAAAAACTAGTCACAAACAAGTTGTATATTCAGAAAATAAACATATATTGTATTCATACAAACCTTCTTCTTCTGTGTATTTAACTTTGCGATACATAAGCTCGAGGCTATCAAATTTCCTCGAAAGCTTCGAGGGACGCCAAAATTTGCTTACCTGAAAAGAAAGAACAATATTCTTAACCCTTACGCAATTCAATTTCAATTAGCATAAAAAGTATTGTTTATTCGTTGTTTTGTTTTTCCTTCTTGGAACTACATTAACATTACCTATAGGTACATTATACGTAACGTATTTGACGTAATTCAACACTATACGATTCAGAATATGGTTACGTTGACTGTTACCTATAAACGACAAAAGACGTACAAATGATAATAACTAGACCTTACTAGACATTAAATATTAATTATAAGACTTGAACTTTCATTAACTATAGACGAAAGTTAGGTATGTACTAATTATTATTATGTGACTATAGGTAGGTACGCGACGATTCATTTCAAGCCATTGACAAAAAGAAAATTATTCCAATTGTAGATCGTACCCTTCAATTGTATTTGGCTTTCATATACTTCCACTTAATAATTCCACTTTTATCCTCGCGCCGAAGAAAATCTTGTATTTCTATAACTTCCATTAAACACAAATACATAATATTTTGTTTTGTTGAATTTTCACGCCTTAACCACTGAACGAATAAAGATGTTTTTCATTAATAGCTTGATGGAACCTCGAAGAAAGAATATAATGACCAGTTTGAAATAACACTCTAAGACCTTGGCGTGCATAGTGACAATGTGAAGTGTACACGAGTGAAATCGCAAGCAAAAAACTAAAAGTGAATATTTTTAAATTAATGAAAGTACTAATGAAAGTATATTTTGTTCCAATATTTTTATAAATATTAAAGTGAATACTGAATAGTAAAAAATTACACGTTCATCAACTACCTTCAAAAATATCAAGCAATCAGAGCTTTCATGTTCCTAGCTTTTTTTCTACATAAATTATTAGAAATTTTAATTAAAAACTTATGTTTTAATAATGTTTGTTGTGAATTTAGTTACATGTTCTGTTTAGGAATACGAGGGGAATACGTAATACAATAATAGCGCCATCTATTCGAGGGTAGACGAAATACTTGCAAAAGCTTGAGGTGCAGATTTAGGAACAAACTTGGTAAACTGATTTTAGCAACAGTGGCGCCATCAAGGCAACAACGCCATCTAACGGAGGGTGGAGGAAACACTTTCGAAGCGAGAATTCTAGTTAAAACTTATAGATGGCAGCACATTGTACGACTTACGATACTAGTTATGAAATGAATGTGTAGATGGCGCTAATGAAAAGAAAAATGTAGTAATTTTCAATAATGTTATAACAAGCTAAATTTCAAATTATACAACAAAATCACGAGCAATATTAACGATCAAAGAACCTTTTTATTTTTTGTTTTCTATTAGAATGTAGTACATTTCAGCTGCTTAATGGAACTCTAAAAAATAATCGCTTTGATGTCACAAACACTCTGATAAAGGTTTGAATCTTCATTACCCTTCCTTGCGTTTGATTTTTAATTTAAAAAAATATAATGTGAAGTTTACTTCATATTATGAAAAGCTAGTTTTGGTAGAAATATATAAGTATAAGGAAGATAAATCACATGTATGCTCAACTTTATGCACTCAAAGATATTCAATAGAGTCGATATACTCAGTCTTTTACGGAGCGCTGACTGCGAGTAATAGGTGCTTAGAAACAGAAAAACCTGAGCTTTTTACCGCAAATCCTAAGTGAATTTCGTCTAACTGCGCGTTCTACTACTTTATTCCAGTATATGCCTTCATAATACTCGCGTAATTATGATGCATTTTATTGTAAAATGTACTTAGTCGACGCAATCAGTTTACCTTGAGTTTTGTTAACGTTCGCTTAGTCTTGAAAATGGAATTCAATTTTAAATTGAACCAATTCCATTATATAATTGAAAAAAGAATATATCTTTCTTTACATAGGTACATTATTATGTAGTACGCTATGAATGTTTAAATAATATATATTGTTAAAACAGTAGGTACCTACATTTATTTCATAAACTAACTGTAAGACGAAAATAAACTGCTTCAAGTAAATAAGTCAACCGATACTCGATCCATAAGGAGTTTACAGTATCTAATGCTGTAGTCAAACGGCTATTGAAAATTGACAACAGAGTATCCTAAGTAGGTTAGCAGCTTAAAAGCCTTTTGAAAATATCAGCCAAACGTAAGCGGGTTTCGTATGACAACTTTACATTGAATCCTAAGTTTTCATCCTCGGTTAAGAACGTTAATCCGATTACCGGGGAACACGGTTTTCTGGTTTCTGGTGTAGACAGGTGTGAGGTGTGAGGTGGACACAATGCTGACCGCGCTGTCCGCCGGCTGTGGTTCAGCAATTAACATGAAATATCCCACAACACACCCCGCACTGTGTTTGTCACGCCGCCATTAAAGTTAGACCAACAACTTATAATTACCTAATTAAATTGCGGCCGAAACACATCTCAGTTCAAGCCTAAAACTAATTTATTCGTATGAATAAATTTATCATCCAATCTTAATCGTTGTTGTTTCTCAGATTGCAAATTAATGTTATTTAAATATAAACGGTATTTAAACCACAAAGGCCAACGTACTTTATAGAACTCCTTTTATCTTTACTTTATACATTTAATTCGAGAGCTACGATTATTGGCAATTTTCGAACGGTTAAATCACAATTTTCAGGACTGGTAGAATTGAAGAACAAAAAATGAGAGGTCTTACTTATATCCGGCCTAAACTAAGACAGTGAATATGGAACTAGAATATTTTAATAGCAACATAAAATAATACACAGACGACTGAACATGTACACTTGAGGGAAAGATAAGCAAACACAATAATTTACATATATTATCTAATGCCTCAGCTAGCATAAAGCAAGTTTGCGTTCCGGATTCGTACGTTTAATTACTGAAATCTAACACTGTGTACGTTAGAGTAGACTTCTAGAGCTGCCACTATAGCATTCTAAACTTAGCTCTACCAAGTCAGCTGCGATACTTCAAACATTCTGAGCTATTTAATGTGGAGCGCTCAACCGATAGGCTAAGTTATGAGTTATGAGTTTGACTTGACCATCACGTCAACGCCGTATTGAGAATATTCAATGAGTTGCCAATTGAATAATCCGTGACTGAAATAATAAAATTTTACATAAATTTCATGTAAAATGAAAAAATGTACACATACCTTTTTATTTTAGATATATTAAAATACATTTTAAGATGGCTGAATGAAGTAGGTAATTTAACGGAATGAAACAAATTCTCAGAATGTTATAAAATTACAGGAAAATTGCGAGTTCCAGAAATTTAATTACTTTAAAAAGTAATAAATATTTTAGCTATGTTACCCTGTTGTATACTTAATGTTATACTTGCTTTCATTAAATAGAGATTAATTATTATACCAAAATTCGATATAAAGTACACGCAACCTAATTTTGGTTTTCCTATAGTTGTTTGAAGCCAGTAGACAATAACATTTTCATAAAGCAATAAATTAATCCACAAGCACCCTCATAAAATAGAAAATCATAAAATGACATTAAAACATTATCGTTATAAATTAGAAACGCGATTAATGTGAAAACTAAAGTTACAGGAGAACTGATTGCCTCAGTGGAATCGAATAAATCTGTGGAGGATATAAATTATGCAGGTGATTTTTAACAGAAGTCGCTCATGAAGAATAAAGTTTCTGAGTTAGGAGGGTCACGGGGAGCATCAGCATTCCGCATGCGAGTGACCGCCCGGTCTGCCGAGGGCCGGCTGGGGAGCATTCCGTATATTAAATCATTACTTTACGCCAACGGCAGGACGGACCCATGTTTGGTACAGTCAATGACGATTGCCACACACACGGCTCTTAGCCGAAACACAAAGGAGCCAAATTACACCCTCTTTGACAGGATGCTATCATCCCCTTTGTGTACAAAATTGTACTGATGAAGCATTTGGTACAATACTTCTGTACGTGAACCACATTTTTATAATCTACATACTTTTGAAAAATTCTTAATTTTGCAGAACTCGTCGCAGCGTAATGTTAACGGAAAAATGCATGTTTATTTCTTTGTTCAAAAGCATTGCGTAAAAGTTCATTGTAAATAAATAGCTACTCATTTTCACTTGTTTATCTATTGCTAATACATAAATAACTATTTAGTAATTATGCTAATATGAGTAATGCTCCACTACTCTTTCTGAGTTTCATAGTTTCATACAAGAAAATACATTTCTTGTATGAAACTCAGAAAATGCACACTTTCTTTATAATTCAAATACAAACAACCTGATTATTTAACTAATCTATCAAATGAACAGCTCATAACCAGCTTTAAAACTAACAAAAAGAAGGAAATTCAAAGCAACAAGGTTCATGGTGTATGCTGTGTAATGTAAAGCTTGCAAGATTTTGAAATGTTAAAAGGTCTCGGTAGCAGAGGTCGAGGGCGGCATAAGCTCTTGACATGTGCCGACGTCACAGGACAATGCCTTCCTCGAATACCTTCACTGCATATTGTTTACTACCCATTTGTGTTTATTTAAACCTTTACACGTTCATAATGGATTACAAAAGAGAATGATATAAGTACCTATTACATAAACAAATTATTGACAGACTAGTTTTAATCACTTGCAATTACTTAATCTTTAAAAATCCACCTACCAAATAAAGTTGAAAACTATTTAACTACGACGATTATCCGGCTCAAAGCCTTAGGAGAGCCATAAGTTGTAAAGAAAAAGTTCTACGGAAAACTAGTATTTGATAACTTTCTTTATAGTCACGCTTACGTAAGCTATGGATGGGAAAACCTCTTTTAAAGCAAGTGAGGTAGATAGGATTAAGAGAAAGAACAAAAGAGACTTAAGATCTTTCCTGCGATGACTAAGCATTTATGCTACGAACAATTCGGATTCAGCTAATATTAAACCTTATAATTTGCACTTTTTATATTTAAAAACAAATTTTAGTTATTATGTTTAAACAGATAGAGATTCCATATGTTCCTTCGTTAAATTTTCTCATTACGGAAAAATTATGTACCTACAACATCTTTTAATTGTAAAAGGCATGTTATTTATTTTCATAATTGGGGATGAATATACGTATAAACATTCATAATTGAATCCAGGCGTAATCACCGCACGCCGCTGTTATTTAAATCGATGTAAGCAGACCAAATAATTGAAAGAGTCCTCCAAGAATTCAATTCGAACTATTAATACATATTCCAACTAACGTCCTAGTCCTAAGTTCAATATGAATTATGAAGCGAAGTTAATAATTAACTTTAAAGTTTCGCATATACTGAGTTTGGCAGTTTATTTGATGGTGGCATGAGGTAAATTACGGTAGCAATTATCTGGAGCACACGTTCCGGGGTTTAGTTAACGATAACCTGCGTTTATCTGCCCTTAGTTATTGCTAACATTACTGTAACGGCTAAATAATTTATTACGGAGCAATATACGTCCGGCATAACAGGAAGTTAAGCGCAAATAACCTAGTAAGGAACCTAGTGAAATGAGGATATTCGATAGCCTTAGATCGATATCTTACATACGCTTGGCTTTACTAATTATTTTTTATTATCATTTGCACAGATGACAAAAAGGTTCAATAAAAAATAAGCTTAGTTACCAATAGGACCGCCTATTGGTAGAGATCATATTTTGGAACGAAGCTAAGTTTTTCATTATTATATTTGTGTTATTTTATTAACACAATAGAGATAAATTCATTAATTCTAAGAGCAAAATAAGCAAAATTTGCTATAGTATCAATACTTTTTGAAAATAAAATACAAAAGAATGTATTGTGCTGTGCTGAATGTTTTTACAATTTGTATTTTTATCTGAAAAAAAAAAGTTTTAAATGCTATCTCCGTAAGTAGCACTACGTATTTAATGTCTTAGCTAATGTATTATTATTTATCATTCGTAGTAATTTGGCCGTATTCCAATGAAAGTGCTGCTTGAAGCGTAACGTAGGTCGATCTAAGTACATACACGTGTTTCAGTAAGAATTCAAATAAAAATACTGAAAGTGTGTACTTTACTGTAAATATTTTGTTTGTATAAGTATTAACTGCTCTAAAAATGTTTAACTATAAAGTCAAACCTGAAATACTGTTAATACAGAAAGAGCCTTTAATACAACAATGAAATGACAAATTTTGCAGTTTATGCAAGAGATACCGCAGGTCAAGTGTTGATACAACTGAAATAAACGATAATTGGAAAACTTAGAATTGAAAGGGGGCATAAATTGAAACGATATAACAGGTTCAAATATAAAAGTACCTTAGACATAATGTTCAGTTTATAAATAATACACTACGAACCCACAATAAAGTTATGATAAATTGACTCTCCGTGATATCGGTTTTATTCTGTCTCTGGAGAGAATGTGCCGGCTTATAATTTATAAATAATACATAAAAATGCAACATTAGATATTTTATGCCCGTACTCCTTGTTTTGTAGAGGTAGGTACAATATATTTATAACGGTCGGTTCATCGGTAAAACGGATTTATTGTTCTATAATTAAAACAAACACAAAAGGACGTACGGAAAATTCTAGATAGAAATTGACGCAATTGTTATTTATTCAATTTTATTGTTGGATACAAATAAACAGAGGAAGGTGTGTAATAGATGTTGATACAAAATTTTGTTTTCGTTGACAGGATTTATAACATCTTTATAAATGTTGTCGACGACAACAAAATTTCTCAAATAAATAATCAGTGATTTTGTAGAGAATACGATAAATTTTTATTGCTATGCTTCAAATTACAACGAATAGATTAATTAAAGTCTAATGCCGTGTAAAACCACACTATAAATTACATACAAACATTAGAACAAATTGTAACTAAGCGGCATAGCTTAAGAAATTATTAATTCAATGTATTATATTTAGCTCGTCATAAACCATTTTCCAACCATTAAAATAAAAAATATGCAAAAAAATTATAAACAAGCATAGGTCATATAGTCGGCGCACGGTTTTATATTGTTAACCCCATTAACGCTAAAGCTTATAAAATTAAGCACGTGCGTTGAATAAAATAAAATATTGAAGTGATTTAAATATTTACAACGAACAGAGAACGCAGAACAATGAACATGGACAGCATAAAGTATATTTATGGTCATTGATTTAAGCGATACGATGTCCAATTTTAAAATTATAGTTTACATTAAACTGCCGTATTTATTGCTGTTTTTCCGGAGCAATATTTATAAATAAGTAAATAACGTAAATTGGTAATATTTTAAAACAAGCATTCATAAAGTTCTATATTTTTTTTGAAATTGGGCTATTTTTCGTGTTGTTAAGGTTATATCTTCTACAGTAAGTTATAATCGAAGAGGCTAAAAGAGAAAATTTATTATGCTCTACAATTACTTTTACCTTAATTATTTAAAACATAATAAAGCTTAAGTTAAAAACTTTTCCAATTCAAAAATTACACTTCCGATTTATAACAATAACAATTTAGAAGTGTAAACAGCAAATTAAACCCAAACGTTGTGCTGGAAAATAGGCGAGCGCTATCATTTGTTAAGTGTGCGCATCAGACGACGCATTAGGAAGATTAAAACTTGTAAAAGCAAAGAAGCAACTGCTTCCACTCCGTCACTATTCTACATAACTATAAGAAAGTCGGAGACAATTTCTCCCCGATTTACAAATACTGGACAAACTGCGCAAACGATACAAATAAAATGTGTATTTCGCCAGCGCCATTTTTCTACAAGCAATTTTGTTACTACGCTACATGCAATTTAACTCCTGGTTTATTTTTTGATAAATGATCGCACAGTATACTTGTTCTTGTAACAATATAATATATTAGAATTCGAATTTTATCCAATTATGTACTCATTGACTTGAACAAGTTTAAACGATGTTATTTAATATTGATAACATTTACCGGTGCGACGAGGTCGTGTCGCCTCTCAAATATTAATTTCGTTACAGCTAAGATGTAGAATGTAATTTTGGAAGTTAAAAGTGTATAACGTTCTGCTGCCATATTGAGTGAGACCTACTTACCAATGATAAGCCGTAGAAGGCTAGCGGCGAGCAAGCCCAGGTCTGGAGAGTTAGCCATCAGTCACATTCCTGGGTCCAATTAATTTCACCAGCCATCACACACAACGCAACGCCACCGAGCACTCAACAACACTGAATTAATTATTTCTGTACTGATATCAAGATATTGCCGGGACGATGATACCATAGTTATTAAGTCAACAAGATCTTCAGAGGACGCGACACGTTTAACTAAAAACAAAGTTTCCTACGAGTCCATTATTAGATTGTACAAGTTAATATCGGTAGAAAGTACAGAACGTCGGTCGGTGACGGTGTGTACCTATTCCCTAGGAGACGGCGGGGAACATGTACAATAACTCATGCGAAATTGGAGTAACTTTTTTAATTTACGCTTCGCAATAAATGCAAGCTTCGCTTCGTGATTTATACGAGATAGCGCTGATAATATTCGATGCACTCTCATTCCGCACAATAAAACGTGATATTTACTAATTTCTGGACTGCGATGATCAAATGCGCTTAAATAATACAAATTGTCCACATTTTAAATTCAACTTAAGATAAGCCAGGATTGAAGACAAATGGCAACTGAGTTAAGACATGGAAACGACAAAAACTTAAGCTCAGTAGACAGGACAAAAGACATAGTGCTCTTAATCGTGACTCGTGGCCATTATTAAGAAAAATACCCTCCCTACTTAACGGTTGAGAGTATATAAGAAACGACGGCTGCAGTACTAGTGACCCAGTTATCGGTTAGTTAAAATGCAAATTTTTATCTTTTGTTTTCATAGACAAATCGCCAACACACGAGTACGCTCGTACCGACATTTCACTTTATAAAACGCCAGCTTCATTTTGCGTTAATGAAGCCGTAGCTTAAATGCAAATATCGCTTGAAATGTATATGAAAATTTATAATAAAGTAGGTAGCCACTGTTTAGTTAAGCAGTACAGAACTATTCGTTAGAATAAATGCTTTGCATATAATTCCGGCTATTTTAATGTTTCATAATGCTTTTGTAACAAAGAGCGTAAGTTTTTAAACCATTTTAAAACAGCTACGACCAAAGTAAAAGATTCAATTAACATAATGTATTGTGGGGATGTTTTAATTTGCGGCCGCTAGCTTTGAAATGCATAAGGATTCAAAGCTTCTAAATTGAATTGTTTTAAAAGTAGCCTTTATTTTATTACCAGATGGCCTGGAACTCCTGGAAGTAGTAGTACCCTTCGCTTCGAATTAACGTTTCAAACTATACAAGATTTTACTAGTCATATGGACGAATGGATATTCTTTAAACGTCTGTATTATGTTTCTCTAACCCAATCATACAGGGAATATAGAATTATTCGAGCACTTCAAGCTTTATTGAATGGGTCCTTTTAAATCAGTTCCTTTCACATCTATACGAAGTAATATATTCGGAAAGTTCGTGAACAAAATACAAATAAGGTTGGGTCGTCTGAAGTGGCGTAGCATGAAAAACCCTTCAACTAAGCGGAGACCTCGCGACGCCAAACTAGCGTTACAAGTGCTTTTGATTTCACCCTAACCAACTAAAACCTTCTAGCTATTTTTAAAGTTTATTACTGAATTTCAACTTTAATTAAATCAGCTTTAATAACATAATGTATCAAATAACGGCAAACCGTTTCAAATGAATACTGGTTTAATTAGAAAATAGTTGTGGCCGAGGACTGTAAAGTGGACGACAAAATCTATTAGAGTAATCTCGTTACACAACGCGCCGTGTGAAGTTTTCATCCTACTTCTAAGGCGCAGCTTACCGCAAAATACAGAAATAAATGGTTAAGTATTTGTTCTGCAATAATTTATGACCGCTTTTGCAGTGTTTTAGGAGTCCTCCGTCACAGAATGATATGTGGTTGACCCTTAGAAACAGGTTTTAATGTCCCTAAAACGTACCTTGATATCATTCTTCCTTATAGAATAAATCCAATTACATAACATTTATATCAAAACATTTGATATGATAGAAGAGGTCCTAATATTCAAATATAATCACTCATCTGTATTTAATATTATTGGCAAAACACACCCAGCATATTCAATGTGAGATATTAATTAATGGCAATATTTCATTTTCAATTAAAATTAAATACCGTATTCTGATAACGTTTATGAACTGCTATAAATTATGGTAAATATTTCTACATATTTAATTTATTTTATTCCTCGCGTCTCGAAATAACAGGGAAAATAAATTGGCTAGTGTCATCATGTTATGCGTTGAATGACACTAAAAAGAGAAAATATCAAATGAAGAAGTGAAGATTGAAAATAAACACTGATTTTTTCAAAAAAGTGATAATGCTAATGCTATTTGTTTCCATAAAATATAAAGATAATACTAGATTTCCACCCGCGGCTTCGCCCACGTTTTCAAAGGAAAAACCCGCATATTACCCTCTATATGTGTGCTAAATTTCATTGTAATCGGTTCAGTAGAATTTGCGTGAAAGAGTAACAAACACACACACACACATCCTCACAAACTTTCGCATTTATAATATTAGTAAGAAGATTATCATAACATACTATTCCGAGTAAGGTTATGTATGAGCAGGTATAAATACAGTCTCTAGACAGGTAAAAACAAAGTTTTTCCTACATATCGTATATCAACAGTGCACACAAGCTTGCTATGCTAGATATTTATCACACGGAAACTGCAATAAAGCCTGGGCGATAGCACACGGCAGCAGGGACGACATAAATGTGTCCTGCGTTTTCAGACTATTTTCAAAACAAAATTCCGCCGGAGACCACTACAACGTAAACATCATTCAATTTTAAGTTAGATTTTTATTAGGGATCTTCTTGTTGTACCGCGGAACTATAATATTATTTTATTTCAATCGTAACAATTTTCACATGTCCGCGATGTTGTTCATGTTCTGTGCGTATTTTTTTTTCCAACTTTTGATTTCATCATAACTTTTCAAAGGACATTTGTTTTTTAGAGATTTTTTAAAAACGTAATGATACATAACATTCCTCAATTCCTAAGAATAAGGTGTTTGTATATTTTTTATGGGTTTTAATAGAGCTTATTGCTTGCAAAAAAAGAAATATCATTCTTCTCAGCATCAGTAGTTTAGGCTCTGCGATGACGAATCAAAGAATCATCGCATAACTGTTCAGTGTTCATTCTCTATCTCTATCCATACTAGAAAAATAATATCAAGCGTACATTTATATGAGGATAAATCTTTACATCTTTACATCTTTACATAATAGTCTTTAATCTACATTCTCAAGGTAAGGTAAGTATACTTTTTATATTCATAATAGTGCCAAGGGACCACCCATTACATTTTATTTCCGAACTCCTTAGAATAGATTATCTCGAAAATCGAATGAGGTTTGATTGCCATATAATAAAGGAATTTTATTCGAATTCCTTTAGGCCCGTAGCACACCTCCGCTGCAGAACTGTAACAGCGGAACCGCAGTAGTTTCGCTCTGTCTTGTCCCGTGTACGAGAAGCGGAACAGTAGCGAAACTGCCTGTTCTAACACATACATCTAACTATTTTTTATCTCTTTCTTCGCGCGGTTTCGCCGATCTCTTCTAAAGCCAGCCACACTACCGCGCTCACGCCGCTATTTGTTTGCGGTGCCGCAATGTTTTCGCGCGTGTTTGTCAAAACCGGCAAAAATAAAACGCGGAACTACATTGTTTTTGTAAAAGAGTATGTAAATCATCAAAACTCTGAGGGGTCATTCTAAAAATACATATGTATATGTATAGAAACGATCTTCATGGGACTCGAGTTCATTACATAGTAGGTTTTCTCCTGATTTCTTTCTTTTTTTATTAATCTCATGCACCCAAATTCTACGAGTTTTATGTCTTTTCAAAGTTAAAGTCCACAATAATATTTCTTCTTCCTCTGACTCCGATAACGACGACATTTCGCTTTGATCGTTGCTTCCGAACTGACTCGCATGAGGTTTCGCCGATGCCGGTTCCGCTACTCAAACTACACTTGATCACAGCGGAATTCATCTAGCGGTTCCGCGGTCATGGTTTCGCAGCGGAGGTGTGCTACGGGCGTTAATGATTGTATTTTTTATAGAACTGTGATACCTTTTATTATTCCTGAATTTGAATATCTCAGTCTTGATTTTAATGACTATAATATAATATACTTTATATCTCAAATCAGTACAAGCTATAATGAACATTTATTATGTTTCGTATTATAAAATCGATAAAACTTGATCTTCATAACTCTCAATGTAAACTATAAGTATATTTGGTTGTTTATGAAACTGAAAAAGTTGCCCGAATTTTATGAAGTACTCTTTTATATTTAGTACAATATTCATAGATCAAAACTAGGGCATGCACCCGGGTTTACCCGGTTCCGAAAAACCCGGGTAAACCCGGGTTTTCTGATAATCTTGAGAACCGGGTCTGAATAGTATGAAACCCGGTTCTCCCGGTTCCGACCAAAATATTAAAATATAAAGTATTATTTATATTTTGCTGCATTATTTTAACAAATTTATTCTATCTGGCAACGTCAGACTCACGTGCATCGCGAATTTTCGTGCCACGCCTCAAGCGTGGCTCTGATTGGTTGTGTTTAACCTTAGATGCTATAAGTTTCCTACGGGTGTATTACCAAAAAAAAATTAGGCTTCGAAAATGACAAAAATTAGGCTACTGAAATATTTTTATTAGATTTGTCGTGAATTTGAAAAGCTGTTGATTTTACTGTTTCATATAACGATCCAGTCATGTTTTTGTTTTTGGTATCAAGCTGAAATTTATATCGAATACTCAAGTCAAGGCATAAGGTGATTGGGTATGCTGATGACCTCGCATTGTTAGGTGAAACCCGCGATGAAGTGAGCGAAGCCGCGAGTATCTTGAAAGAAGAAGCGGAAAAGGTTGGACTAAAAATCAATGCCAACAAAACGGAATATCTCCACATGAAACGGTATAGAGATACACGAGCTCAACACCAAGACCTACAGGCTGGAGATACGACGTACAAAAGAGTTGCTGGTTTTAGATATCTGGGTTGCACTATAACTGACTCACATTCCAGGGAGGAAGAAATTAAATCCGTATCTAAAATACCCTGAAATGTGGTGCAGCCTTGCATAAGGTGCTCGCGTCCAGGCTTCTGAGCAAAAACACCAAATTGCGTATATACAAAACGGTCATAAGACCAATACTTATACGTATGGGTGTGAAGCCTGGACCCTGACCCAGAATGAAGCACGCAAGCTTTTAGTCACCGAAAGAAGGCTTCTTCGCAAGATCTTTGGTCCCACCAGACGAGAGGATGGAAGCTGGAGAGTCCGAACAAATGCCGAACTAGAAAAACTAATGGCCGAGCCAAATATATTTGGAGAAATAAAAGCACAACGGCTCCGTTGGCTCGGTCATGTAGAACGAATGGGTGAGGAACGAGGACTGAAGAGGGCATACTTGGGGCGACCCCTGGGCCGACCGCCGGTTGGACGACCTAAGTATCGCTGGCGCGATCGAGTAGACGTGGACCTGCGCGTGCTACGAGCCACTAATAATTGGCAAGAGACCGCTCAGGACCGGGGAAGATGGAGAGTTCTCGTCTCAGAGGCCAAGACCCACTTTGGGGTTTCAGCGCCAGAGAAGTAAGTACTCAAGTCTTCGGTCCCTTGATGCTGTGAAAAAGTCAAACTCACAAGCCAACGCATCAAAAGATACAGCCGTAAATGCTGAAAATTTTCGCAAATTTCGATATTCGCATGGGACTCAAAACCTACAGGGTACTTCTCATGAACACAGAGCCTTTAAATTTGCTAAAAGTAACGTCTTATAACACAGATAAAGCAAAAATTGCTAGAAACATAAATTTTAAAGTTACAACATTATAAAAAATAGGTTTGTTCGGAGCCCTCGGAGCGCGAGTCCGACTCGCACTTGGCCGGTTTTTTTGCTTTACAGTTTGCAGTTAATGAATGAGGTTTAAGTTTATATGTGATATTATGATAACAAGTTACAAGGTACTTTTATAAGACTGATAAATAAAGAGAAGTATTGAAATTTTGTTTCTTTATTAATTTAATAAAATAAGACACAAGCCGCGTAAAATAAAAGGCCCATCAGGTACTTTTGCAGTTACTTTTGTTTAATTTCGTATTTTTTTCCGAGGTATTATAAAAGAACCGGGTAACCCGGTTCTACCCGGTTCTGAGCTCGATTTGGAACCGGGTTTCAAAAACTTGGAACCGGACTCGGTTCTGCATGCCCTAATCAAAACACTTGTAGAAGTTACCTATTACATCTATTGTTATTTATAACTATAATATAGAATTTATAGTTTGGTTATTTGGAAATGTAGGTCAGAACCTTATCAAAAGTTTGGATAAATTTTTCGATCCAGTGGACATTCATAACAGTTGGTAAACAATTCAGTTTTAGTCCATGCGAAAATTTTGTATCTACAAATTATGTTATGTTCCTCTTAATTCAAGGAAATGTTTATTTAATTTATATTTATTGAGCCGATAGTGAAAATGTAAAGTGCTACGAATTAAGAACCTCGTTCGTATTTTTGGAATGTCCGTTAGTAAAATACTTATTTATACACACGTTTGCATTTAGATTTTATTCTAAACTGTAGCAAAAACTAGAAACTGCTCTAGTTTTTTGCTAATATACCTTTATTTTTTATTATAATATCATTTGAAATTCTATGCACCTCTCTATTACATTTTCATAACATAAAAGAAACGGACAAAATACGAAAATTTCAATGACGTTTTTTGTTTATATTTAAACTAGATCGTTTCATTTTGACCTTTTATAAAAACAACCTTCGTTCTACTTCCAGGAACAAAGAAACTCCGAGGCACGGCACATGCATTCGCATACTAATTAAAGTTTGCTTCTCTTATGTTCAGATATGAAAAAAAAAACTTAGTGAAGTTCAAGACTGTAAAGCCGGTGACTGTGAGGAAGCTGTGGGCTCTTAAAATTGATAATGGATATATGTTTCAACCATGTTTCAACGTATGAACAAATGAACTTTCATCATCACCAGATATATTTTAAGTTTGACATAATTTTTTTAACAATATAATCCTAATTAGGTACATGACGCGTATGGTACAAAGCTCTTAATTGGTTTAACATTAATTTAGCTACGAATCCATTATTTGGATTAAAGTCATTAATAAATCATTAAGTATCAAGAGGGTTGCTTTAGCGATTACTGCTTCTGACAGTTTATTAATTGTGTGTGACTATATTCAGTAAGCTTGCATATAGAAGTTTTGTTTAGCCAGCCCTCCGCATGATTACTGCAACCACATTATAAACGTGTATTTTCACTGTTAATTTTAAACTATTGTTGTGCGGTCAGGTCTAATTCAATATTATATTACTCATTTGATTAGTAACATAATATTTTGTGTTTGGTTTGTATTTATACATCTGCATCATGCATTGTGGTTTGTTTAATAAATTATGTCAAAAACAGGAATTCACAGCAAAAACGAAATGTTAATTAATATATTTTCGTGGAAAGTAATAAATGTTTTGTATCAATAGAAACCTTTATTCTAATTTACGAAAGCAAAATTACTGTATAAACAAAAACGTACACATTTTCTGTGTGGAAAGGGTTCGTAAAGGAAATGAATGATAGATGGTGTTTTATTTTCCCCGAAACAGACAAGCAAAGGAGGATAGAAGGAACGTGTGAGGTCAACCGAATGACGTGTGTCACAACATCGTGAAATCGAGAATCCAAAGGTAACAACCCCGTTTAGAACTTAATACAATTTACCGTGTACCCTTTCAGTGTATGAATAGGGCTGTTGCTTTGATTTCCGAAGTGCTTGAAACCTTTGTATGAGATGTATTTGCAAACCTATTTTGTGAATATGATTGATCACGGACATGGCTTATAGAGGACGGCAATAAATGTATTTCCGTAGCTTCCTTTCACAGTGTTACATACACTGCAGCCAACTATTGAAGATTTTAAAGCTGAGAATATTTTAAAGAATAGAAAAAAATTCGGTCACGAGGCGTCGATATCAAAAATTTTAATTAAGTTCTTATTTTAGTTGAGTTTTTATCTAAAAGCGTACCTATATCTTGATTATTACTTAATTTCAAATAACGCTTTGTTATCTCTCATTATTCGATAAAAATTACTTCATAAAATCGGTAGGAATCAGTTTATAAAAAGATCAAATATTTCATAAATGGTATTAAATAAAAAACAAGGTACAGGAAAAATCGTTGGCCGCTAAGAGGAAAAAATGAAAATTACCATCTTCACTTGAACGCGCAAAACATTTAACTTCTCTGATATAATCGGCCATATTTAGAATTCACCAGAGGAGGCAATAAATTTTCCATTGACGACGAGACGAAGAATTGAACAAAAACGGCTCTTGTTGGATTGGGAGTCTAACAATGGATAATTTATCGTGGTCGGCCCAGGCACGCCATTTTGCGTAAAAGAGCTGGTGGTCTCACACTATTTTCACGATCGGTTGGATTTTATTCTTCATTGATACGCGCAAATAGCTTTTGAATCGACACTATGAGCATAATGTGGGGCAATAAGTTACACACATCTACTCATTCATAATAATACTTCACTTTAAATGGAAAGGAAAGATTTTAACATAAGTATCCCAACGTTGTAACAAAATAATGCATTGTTTTTATCGGACAGTAGTTTTGAATTACGGTTGAACCAAGATAATGTAACCAAAACAAGATATTGAAAATGATTTTTTTATAAAATGCATGTTATTATTATCTTTACAATAGTATTATCTTTCATTGTTTTGGCCGTTCGCTGTAAACCATTCAAAACAGAGTCTTTGATAACAATAATTATTAAGGGGATTACTATGGTCAAAACCGGAAAACACCTTATACATATTGAATTTTGTTGAGGAAACTGTTGGTACGATTGTCTTAAAAAAAATATATGTGATACTCAAGGATATAATTAACAAAGTGTATTGCTTACTTTTCAGTTTAGAACGGCCTAAACATAAAAAAAATACATACAAATCAACCCCTTTTTGAACATAAAACGCATTTTGTTAGGAAAACGGCTACATATTTATACATGAAATTTATACCAAAAAATATGTTATGATATTTGTAACAATTTGTATTGATTGTTTTTTCAATTTTCATTATTATCGTTAAATTATCAAGAAAAAACTCGAATTTATAATAAAACCCACATAAAACCTCACCTCTATTGCATATTTTCGACGAAATTTGACGGTGTCAGTTCGACTCGGACGGGGGACTGTACGTGCGGTTTTTTTTGCAAAATAACGCTAAAATTCACCGAATTGAATGTTTTGTTAAATTAAACCAGATTGTAATAGGTATTTACATGAGCAGTTCATGAAATAAAAGTTAAAAATAGGTATGTAAAGATATAAAAATCTGTTTGTAAATTAGTTTTGTTTTTGAAAGGCGTCATTGAATAATATCCAGTGTTGATAATTTTTGACAGTAAAATATTATCAGAAAACATATACCTACCTATAAAACAGTAACCAGATTTTCCCTGTGCCTTGAATATTTTTTAAAAAAGATTAATTGCTGTTCTATCGTATATTTTAAGGGTCCAAAACAATCCAAAGCCGGGAGATACTGACACAAAATTTTGGGTCATTTGTAACCGGATGGCGGTTCTACAGTGGTCTTAGTACGCAATGACAAAAAGAAAAATCATGGTCAGAACAGTGGTACCGGCAGACTAGTCGCGTGGGCGTTAGTCGAACTCGTCGGATAAATTACGGAAGGCAAACGATTTGTAACACAAAAATTTTAGGATTTACCGATAGCCCATAAAAAGAAGTAGGCGGTAGTGTCATGCCATACTTTTCCGGTGTAATTTACAGCCCACAATACCGACGTGAATGCGTTGATTTAAAAAAAACCATTTGTACCAGGCTAATTTTTGCACAGGTAATCATAGTCCAGTAGCCATGTACGAAAATCGCCATGCCATACTTTTCAGACAGTTCCAAATGGTCGCCATACCGCCGAAAATCAGCAATTTTTTTTAATATTGTATAAAATCATTTAATTTTATATTATTGTATAAAATCGTAGGAAAGTCAAAACTGACATAAACGTATAGCAACATTTTTAGCCGATGCCATTATAGGACGAAATTCTCAATTCAACTGAATTTTTTGTTGGTTCCGTTACCTCCGCACTTTTAACTGGGTGAACCGATGATTTCTTCTACACTAATATTATAAAGAGGAAAACTTTGTTTGTTTGTTTGATTGTAATGAATAGGCTCATAAACTACTGGACCGATTTTAAAAATTCCGTTCACCATTCAAAAGCTACATTATCCACGAGTAATATAGGATAGGTTTTATCCCGGAAATTCCACGGGAACGGGAACTATGCGAGTTTTTCAAAAATTAACCCCGAACTAACTACAAAATACATAACAAGTCGAAAAAAACGTGATTTCTTGTCCGTTCCCCTATTTTTTTCGGTGTGTGTAGGTTGCATGCATATATTCCTACTAGAACGCTAAATACATTTGCCTGGTCGTGGTCACCATTACCATTCGATACACCATGATATGACGTGACATAGCTTTAAAGTGCTCGTTAAAAATCATTTCCTATCATTATAATGTGTTGCTTACCATAATATTTATTAATGAGTAGTATATTATTAACTAGAGATCTCCTTTTAGTACCTACTTTTGTATGTAGTGTATGTAGTTTATGTATACTTATACTTTTGTATGTAGTGTATGTAGTTTATGTATACTTATACTTTTGTATGTAGTGTATGTAGTTTATGTATATTATTGTATATATGTAATATGTGTATTTTTAAAATATGTATTATCTTTAATACCCTTTTTATAGCACTAGTATATAATTAAGTACCTATGTATTACTTATTTCTATTCTCGTTATTTATTTTGTGCCTTCGCGTTCACGTTCAACATTCCGTGCCAACAGGGTTGCCTGGAAAGGATTGCTTTAAAGCAATAAGGCCGCCTTTTCGTACATATGTGCCTTCGTGATTGTTTCTTCTTTTTTTTTAATTATTGTACCTATTTTCTTATTCTCTGTCTGGTATATATTATGTACAATAAAGTATAAATAAATAAATAAATAAATAAATACATGGTAGAGGCCGTTCTATAGAATTACGTCAAATAATGTACTCCATCTTTTATATCTCTGTAGGTGAGATGTTCTCCACCCTAGCCATCATCAGGTCTCCAGAATATAGTAGAGTCCGTGTTGAATAAAATTAATTTCTAAATCGGTGTTTTCTTAACTGTTCCCCACTCTAGAACTTATAATTACTTGCTTAGTCATCTTAAGGTCTCCAGAATGGGTCATGTAGTAGAGACTTTGCTTATAACGGTTAATGTTGAAAGATGAGTCTTCCTACATTACATTTACAACATACATAGTACACAATATATTTACTATTCATAAATGTAATATGTTACTGCCTCTCAGAGAAAACATAAATTAGGTAGAAACCAACTAACACATTACGATACAATACGATACAGTATACAATTCCATAATCTTTGGTCACTTTTACTTCAACAACGATGTATATTTTATAGAGGGCGGTTAAAAAAACAAATTCAAATGTAGTGACAGAATCATTAAGGTCGTTGAACCGTGTAATTGCCTTAAACCGCGCATTAATATAATCCCTTATATTATACACTGCCTAAATTCAAATTGAATATTATTTGCACAAAATAATTTTACCATAACATCAACAAAGTTGCCGAGTTGATCTAAAAACAGATTTAACATGTTTCAAATATGTTACACACGGCCTTTTATGGACGCGATTTTTCACCATTTTCCTCCCTAGCTAGGCTTGATAACGTTTACTGAAGAGACTTGAATAGTTCATTGGACTCAATAGTTACACCGGGTGACTGATTTTGCTAAATATTTTACCCGAGTCATCGTTCATTGTTGATTTGAGTTACTTGCACCATCCATACTAATATTATAAATGCGAAAGTAACTCTGTCTGTCTATTACTCAATCACGCCTAAACTACTGAATCAATTTTCATAAAATTTGGTATAGAGATATTTTGATACCCGAGAACGGACATAGGCTACTTTTTATCCCGGGAAAATGACGCAATCCTGGAAATCCCTCGGGAACGGGAACTATGCGGGTTTTTCTTTGATTGCTCGGGCGAAGCCGCGGGCGGAAACCTAGTAGATTCATAATTGCACAAGAAAATTTATCACAATTAAAATCTTTTAATTTCCACAATATCGTATCGAACTATTTTTAATTTCAAAAGACACCGTGAAATAATAATAAGTAAAGTGTTTCAATTTCATAAAGTAAACTTCTACTTATCTTGACGTGGAGTTGATACAATTCAAAACATTACTTTTGAATATATTTAAAAGCTCTGTAGAATAGCATGAAATATGCAACCTAGCATGTGAAAATGCCTCAACCAGGACACGCTTCCACGATGATTTGTGGCCTTTTTATCGCGATTCTCGAAATAAATTGTATTATATACATCACAACATACCTCTTGCGACTTGCCGTACCGTTAGTGTAATGTTAGCTTGCTAGCTTTTATAAAACATCTTTTATAAAACATCTTTTATGTACATTATATTATGTTAGTGAACTTAGCAGATCATTTTTAACAGATCAAAAAAAAATGTGAGTTCTTATCGCGTGCAGTTGAGTTCTACAGTTCCTGATACTTTTTAGAAATAGTTCTGGCGTTTTTACCTTAAAAAACGACATTTGAAAAAATGATCTGCCAACTTCCCGTAGCAGATCATTTTTAGCAGATCAAAAAAAAAATGTGAGTTCTTATCGCGTGCAGTTGAGTTCTACAGTTCCTGATACTTTTTAGAATAGTTCTGGCGTTTTTACCTTAACAAACGACATTTGAAAAAACCCGACCTGGACCCGGCTTAACGTGATGCTAAGACCTAATGCTACGACGTGATGCTACGACGTGATGCTACGACGTGATGCTACGGCGTGATGCTACGCTGTGATGCTACGGCGTGATGCTACGGCGTAATGCTACGGCATGTGTTACGGCGTGATGCTACGGTGTGATGCTACGGTGTGATGCTACGGTGTGATGCTACGGCATGATGCTACGGCATGATGCTACTGCGTGATGCTACGGCGTGATCTTCGGCATGATGCTACGGCGTGATGCTACGGCGTGATGCTACGGCATGATGCTACGGCGTGATGCTACGGCGTGATGCTATGGCGTGATGCTACGGCGCGATGCTACGGCATGATGCTACGGCATGATGCTACGGCATGATGCTACGGCATGATGCTACGGCATGATGCTACGGCATGATGCTACGGCATGAAGCTACGGCATGGTGCTACGGCGTGATGAAATATGACATAAATAAATTTTCTAGTGTTTCATTTTAAGCGAGTATTTCTAAGAAGTATCAGGAACTGTAGAACTCAACTGCACGCGATAAGAACTCACATTTTTTTTGATCTGCTAAAAATGATCTGCTACGGGAAGTTGGCAGATTATTTTTTCAAATGTCGTTTTTTAAGGTAAAAACGCCAGAACTATTTCTAAAAAGTATCAGGAACTGTAGAACTCAACTGCACGCGATAAGAACTCACATTTTTTTTTTGATCTGCTAAAAATGATATCTGCTACGGGATGTTGGCAGATCATTTTTTCAAATGTCGTTTTTTTAAGGTAAAAACGCCAGAACTATTTCTAAAAAGTATCAGGAACTGTAGAACTCAACTGCACGCGATAAGAACTCACATTTTTTTTTTGATCTGCTAAAAATGATCTGCTAAGTTCACTAACATCATTATATTCTATGAATTACTAGATGTTTCATAAAGTACGGTACACTATTGGTTGTATGGAACGTCTCTTCACGACGTGTTTAACGTTTATGAGAGCAAAGTCAATGAAAAGTATTATCATCAATATTTAATTTAAATAAATGTCTTTGCTCTTTACTTGTTTACAATGGGGAATGTTTTACGAAGAAAATTAGATTTCTTTAAAAAAACATACTTAAGTCCTTTAGGCTAAGGAGAGTAAAAGACGGTAATTAAATTCATTCCTTTCAATTAGCGCCGACTTTTTCAACAAAAAACATTGAAACCGTCCTTAAATATGTTTCTGTTTTATGAAAAGTTAAATAAAGTCGCAACCATTTATTCTAATTTGGTAACATCATTAGAAATAACGATATTGTTATAGCCTGTTTAAATGTTACAACCATTTCTGAAACTACTTTATTACAACTAACGCAATTTACTTATAATAATTATTTATAACCAATCTAGTGAATTCGGAGAACAGGAGATAACGATCGTTCCGTTATTATAATTAACTTTAATGAAACAATTATTTTGTTGGATCTCGTAATGCTCACCGAACTAATAACTAAACTAAACGTAACACCACTGGGTTGAAGGTGATCGCAATGAAATGGTAAGCTACAGGCATTTTCAGCGTCAGATGGTTTTTCGTTTAGCAGAATGACGCGTAATTACGATACTGTAGTTTCTGTGTGAATTCGGTCCTCATTGTTAACAAGAACACTGCAATACTGCAAAATCACGATGAATACGCAATTAAGAACTACTTTTGATTGTCCTAATAATACCTCTGCAATTGTATTCTACACGACTACATACGTACGACGACGTACATACATTATTATTGTCGCTTGCGAAAAATGGAAGATAAAAGTGACTGGTTTATGACTGTGAGCTATATTCAAGGATAGTAATGAAATAGGATACCATAGAAAGACTGACATCGATATAGGAACGAAGAAGTTTAACATAATTTTACGGTAGAGTGGTCGCGCGCGTCGAGATTTCCGTGGATACGGCGCCGCGTTCAATTCTCCTCGCTATAATGCCGCGATAAAAGAGATTGAACTTACTTCGTCCGTAATAAGCACGCCCTGTTCCACAACGAATTTAAGACTGGCGCAATTTCTAACACGAGTAGGCTCGTCAGATATAACAGTCAGAAATCACAAAGTGTTTTCAAAGCGTGTTAGGTTATAAATACATTACGTCGTGTTTTGTTTTACTCCCTTGTGAGGTAGGGATTTATTTGTACCGTTTATTTATGTTGTATCTCTAATTGCCTGTTTGTCTCGGAAAGAGATTACGTAGATAATACTAATGAGTATTTTTCTTACTTTATTTTTGTAATGTATATTCTTCAGTAGATTTTGTTCAGTATATTTGTAATATGGTAATCGTTCAAAGCAATAACAAATTTTTATTTTATATACCTAGGTAATATGTATCAATTGGAAAATTTAAAAACAAAAAATATTAAACTATTTTCACCAAATGTTTTATAAAACATTCGAATCATTTGAGTAAATCCTGTGATAATATTAAAGTTTTTGCAATTTGGATTGAATTACGATGAAAAATATTTTATCCTATTTATAAGTTATTATTTTATTTAACAAAATATTTGCTCGAATACTAACAATTTTGAAAGCAATACTCGTACCTACCATATACTACGCATTAAATGTATTAATGTACCTACTTTTGTTAATGAGATAACATTTTAGGTACCTACTTTATAAATATAATATACATAATTATTAAAATTATTCGTTAAGTACAAGTAATACTATAATACCACCATTTCATTCAACAAAACTTTTATTTGAGGCACGTGGACATACTATTTTAGTAAGTTTACCAGTGGTACTAAAACACGGGATCTATGGTTGCACAGTATTATGCTAATTTCCTTCACCTGCCACGTTGAGAGGATAACCAACTCGGAAAATATTTAACATGTTCTCACAACAACTGCTAGCTGATTGTGAGTTGTACAAAGTTTAATAAGTAAAGTTTACTGATGGCTTTTACCCGTTTAAATTGACATTAAAATCTCACGCTAGCTCCGGACATCACCTGCTTATATTAATAAAGAAACGCGTTGTTCTAATTTTCCATTCACTAACAGAATAGTTTATTGCATTAATTTCGCTGCCAAAAGTTATGCTCAAATTCAATGCATGTTTATAAACATCGCTGCACTGCTTTGGATATTTATCATAATATGTGGTCATTTAACACAGACATAAATGAAAATAAATGGCGCTGAATAATCCAGAATGACGTCAGTGACGTGGACTATAAAAGCGCCAACGAAATTTCCGTGAAAAGATTTACATAAAACCACCGCGCATTTTCAGCGTACCTGTAACACGGTTGTGCAGTTCTGTTGCTAACGCTACACTATTTTTGCCTTTAAAGTTAAATGGGATAGGTTTCCGAAAACACATTCACTCAATATCTAAGAAAATATCGAGTTTCTTTAGGAAGCCGCTATATAAAACTATGGAACAAATATCACAATAACTGGAACGATTGTAAATGCAATAAAAAGTTCAATAAATTCAATAGGATTCTTCTATAGTTCGACGAGTTCCTGAACGAAACATTACATTCACAAGTGTGCATCTATACAACTCGTAAATTTAATTTGGGTAACTCCGCCTGCGTCTCCGTACTGCGCTCGCTTTGTGATTGACATACAAGTATGAACGCCTGCATCGACATTAATTTAAATGCATTATATTGAATATTGTCAAACCGGAAATGTTCAAGTTTATTTATAATCGATTTAATATAGTTGTATTGAACGAGGTTCGTGTATTTACTGTAGTCTCTGAAAAGCATTAATAGATTCTAGGAAACAGTAAAATGTTGTAGAGAATATAAACCGATAGTGGATGCAATGAATTAAATATGTGACAGGTGTATCGTGTAGTTGACTAAGCCTAAAAAGAGAAGTGAAATTATTTCCGCACGATCGTTCTTTTTGTGTTTTAGAAATTTAATAACTTTTTTTTTCTAATTACAAGCATTTTAATAATGTAGAGCGGATTTACATAGTTCACTTTCTAGCTTCCATAAAGTCGGATAACATTTTTCGATATTTAAAGTATTTGTCACTTTTGTATCTTTTCTATCATAAAACTATGAGTGCATGTATTGCAAAACCGCTGACAAGGTTCCCGCATTATACTCGTACGATCCGACTGCTTTTCATTCAATATGTGCATTCAAACTTAAGTTTCCACGCATAGCAACTACATGAAAAATAAATATTTACGTCATTTTTGTATCATTCTCCATCTAAGAGAATAAACTAGGTATAAAGGGGAATATATACGTTTGTTACGAGTCGTCTCATGGTCCGTCAGAGCCATTAGCTACATTTATTGTAACAAAATAAACGTTATCTTCGGCGTAAATATAGACAGCGGAGAAATAAATTAGAGCTGAGTAAGCAAAGACTTGGAAAATAGACAACACATTTTACGATTTCCTAGCTTGGCCATTAAACTGGTTTTGGACGGGATGTGCAAATTCGGACTGTGAAAATATAGATTCTCTCAGTTTACATGACTAACTTTGTGAAGCTAGGCGAAGTTCTGGAAAATATTCCAAAAATTGCAACTGTCCTTAAATGTGTCCTGAGGTGTACTAACAATTCAGCTTCCTTGACAATACAGACAGTTTTATTTAATTGAATGTATTTGAACAAAGAAAAGATTATAGCAACTTCTCCTTTCTTATTTTTACATTAATGACACGTTAGACTAAAAGTCGTGTCTAAATGAGATGAAAAACAAGCAAAAAAAATTCATAGTTCGACAATGAAAATATTTGTGCAAATTAAAATTGCGTCAATATTTTTATGTTTATCTACCGAAATTGGTGTAAAAACTTTTACGAAAAATATACCCATTTAAGTATAAATTTTTCAACTTTCGGTTCAGTAACTCGAATCGCTGATGCAATCACTGTGTAGCTGGATAAACCAATTTCGAACAATACAAATCAACGAAATTGACGAGAAGAAATCAATTGAAAATTGAATTTAAAAATAACACGGGAGAATTGTTTGCGATTCGTCAGTGACAATGTTCTGAAAAGTCGATCGGCGACAGACAACACGAGAGAAATTCATAAGCTCTTGTATGTAATACCACTCGATCTGAACTTTTGAAGAGTCGGGAACTTTCCATAAGTTGCTATATAAAAGTGGGAAGTGGAGCGGCACTTAAAAGCCAAGACTAAGGACCATCACATACAGACGTAATAGAGCGACCAGAGAAACGAAACGTTTATTAGACATTTCATGTGAGGAGTTAAAAAAGTGGAATCTCTGTCTCATACTATGATTCTTAAATATACGAGAAAAATAAATATGGTTGTGAAAACTCAGTCTTTATTTAGGTCACATTGCGAACTAATGTGTACATATAGCTCACGTTATTTAGTAACGAATTTCATTTAGCCGCTGTCCGTATCGGACATTTAATTTCCTGTTGGTTCATATCATTAGTAATAAAGCGTAGATTCTATATGAAATGATTAAATACTAGTGAAATGCCGGTGCAAGGGAAGGTAAAACAATTTTCTACAAAAAAGGCAATCAGCTTCATATTTATGACTTTATCAATTCAAGATGGTTCTTTTTAAGGCTTCCTTCCATCGAGCTGCTCAAACAGAACTGCACCTAATTAATATCGTCGTTACACTTAATTCATCTTTTCGCAATTTGTACACTTTTCTATTTTATATGAACATTAAGTACTGTGTAATTTAGCTTAGCAATCTTTCAAAATGCTCTTTACTCGTTTCGTGTTTTTGTAAGCAGAACTTATATATTTTTTGTAATAATAAGAAAAAACATCCAACTCGTTTGACTAACATATTTAATAAATCGAGATTTTCGTGTCTTGTAGCATGTGTTGATATACAATTATATTATACCGATATGAATAAGACAAATACCTATAATTATTTAATTTGCAATTTATTCGGTCAATTCCAATTTGTCCAGTAAAGGGTTATATTACCCCTGCAAGTACATAACTACCTATAGGTACCCATTGTATGAAGATTCGATTACAATAGCTAAAACCCAATCATAATATTCATGAAAAACATAGAATATACGTGAAACATTCTCACCCACTTGAATTGATATGAGTAATAAAGTTTGTTCTATAAAAGGTTTATGTTCCTAATTCAATTTATATCGATACACAATTTCAACTAACAACAGACGGAACCTTTTTGTTTCATCCGAGTAAGAAAGGCTAAAAACCTAATTAAGTCTAGGTTCTACTTTATCTTAATCCTGCAAGCACGTCCTGAGTTCCAATACAAAATGAGACAGCTTGGATGGAGTATGAATAGGAAATTTAAATTAAAGTCTTGAAGATCATAAATAGAGTAAGCAAAATTTTCAAATACAAAGTTTATATTCTTATTTGAGAATCACAATATTGCGAACATATTGAGTAAGGAAGCCCGACATCAGGAATATGAATGAGGTGGTATTGAATATGTATTTTAATTCTTAAAAGACATTAGCGACCCGCTTTCGTTTCTCTACAATTTCATGTAAGAAGAATAAATTGAGTCATGAAACTAGTCATATTTGTTGAGTGATAGTGCATACAAAACCATCTCTGGATACGAGAATACACTTTAAAAATCCATTATGATCCGCCTTGTAGTATTTGCGTGATGTAAATTGAAATTCTCTAAATCTGAATTATGCGAATAGAACTACACTGAATATTTTCACATCATCTCTCTTGTATCTGACACAATATTTTATGATGAAAAAGTTTTGTATATAAAATTTTAATATTTTATTAAATTTTATCTGCACATGAGTATGAGTATATACTTCTGAAGTTCCAAAGAACAAATTTGTTAGCAAAATACATACAATATGATACAAAAATTGGTTGTCTGTAAAGTCGGTTTACTGACGATAGTTGAACGTGACAACGACCGATTGTTTCTTTGTCGCTCGTTCCGCGCTCTCGCTTGCACTTCAAGCCTTAGACCTCATTCACACGAGAGCTTTTTTAACGTCCGTTAAAAAAGCGTCCAAATAGAACAAATGCATTCCCAAGTATATGTTCACACGTCAGCGCTTTTAAAGCGCGACGCTTTTTTATCGCGCAGTGTTCTATTTTCAACGCTCGGCGTTGGGCGTTAAATAAAATAGACCATAGGAAACTTCTTACTATTATTCAGACGAGCGCTAAAAAAGCGCCGGCGCTGCGTTCAGTATGCCGCACGCTCGCTCAGCGGCAGCACGTGTTTGTTGTGCTTATAATCATCAGAAAATCGATACGATGTCGTGGATTGTTGATCCCGAACTATTAATTATAGATGTGGAGTCTCGTCCGTTCCTGTATTCAAAATCGTTATAGACATTTGAAAATAATTAAAAAAATTCCGGGGTATTGCCTTAACTAGTACTTGCCTAGTACCCACAACACAAGCCTTAATTGTGCTTACTGTGGGACTAGGTTGATTTGTGTAATAATGTCCTATAATATTTATTATTTTATTATTTATTTATTAACTCTTCGTACAGTGTCACAAACTGCCCTTTTAAGTATCTCTGTTCATTCAGAGGATGTACCCAGAATGCCTTTTGTTTTCTTTTTCGTCTTTTAATAACACAAATCGCTAGTGCCATTAATTTAGCAGAAACCATTTCCACGTCTTACTGAAGCGAGAGACGAGACATGAGTGATTTTAAAGCGTTAGTATGAACAACCACAGAGAGAACGTTTAAAAAGCGCCAACGCCGGGTTTTAACGCAACGCTTTTTTAACTCTCGTGTGAATGAGGTCTTACATGGAACGCCTCAGAGCGAGGTAACGCCGCATGAGTCATGTTTTTTCGTGCGTGCAGCCGGCTCTATCGAATTATAAAACGTTGTCACGTCAAAAAAAACAATACATAATACATATTAGCAACTTATCGTTTCCATTTAGTTATTTAATTATTCAAGGACTGAAAGCCTGCATTATCCATTAAAAGAAACATGTTACATACACGATTAGTTCACAACTATAAGATTATATTGACTAAGCTCGGTACATTAAAACGATTACGTAACTTAAGCACTAATGGTTTCGCACTTTAGACTTCACTAAATGCACTTGAATTTTTCAAGTAGTCTTATATCGCTTATCTTATAAAATATACTTTAGAATCGAAATAAAATAGAGGGTTTTGTCGATAAAATACAGACATCCATTATAGGCACTCTACTTACATTCAATGGTTGACTAGACTTCACAAAATAATATCTGAAATGAAGATAATGTTTCGGCCCCTAGTTTTCCTTCGAATGTACGTGGGACGAATTAATAAAATAAAATTTTACCAGATGGCTACAGTATTCTCCAAATAAGATTTCATGTTATAAGTTATTTCGATAATTTCTTATTTTCAAAAATTGAAGAATGAAATCCCTTTACGAAAACCAATTCTATGAAATTCATATACCTAAGTTCATTTCCAGAACAAAAATTTTTTTTGTGTGAGAACTATAGATATCTTTAATTACATTTATCGGTCACAGGTACTTTTCTAGTTCAGAATTATTTCCAAATGAGGATTAAGAATTGAAAAAAAAAAATTATGATAACATTATACGTATGTATGTCCACCTTAGATGCAGGCTTGTAATAGAATAATTAATATTTAATAGCTTATTAATATACTTCCCGACTAACATGATAACTTGAGTGGGTTATTACTTATGAAAAGGGTTTTAATGTCGCAGATTATTAATGTTTGAGCATCGTTGTATCTTTGCTTGAGCAATGCTTTATGAAATTTAAAATTAATTCATTATAATTAGGTTATAATTTTATATTTTATCATACTGTCCGGTTTCACCCGCATTGCTCCGCTCCTGTTGGCCTAAGCGTGATGATAGGTATATAGCCTATAGACTAAAACCGAAATAATTTTTCAAATCGGACAAGTAGTTCCTGAGATTAGCGCGTTCAAACAAACGAACAAACTCTTCAGCTTTATAATATTAAAGTATAGATTGTTACCAAAGCTGACTGTTAATAAATGAATACGTGTTAATACGATATATATATAGAGTTTCTGAATAATTTATACCGATCCTATGTAAGCCGAGTGTTAAAGAAAACAATACATAGACTATCAAGACGGTTCCTAATACGACAACACCTCAACACAGCTTAGGCGTATAACGAAAAAGCTAGTTACGAACACAGAACAAAGTAATTATCTTCCGCTCGAATAATAAATCCCCTGAACCAAAAACGAGAACAGTTTTTAGGAGTCACATGTGTACGTACTTTTAATTGTCACACAGTTGTGGCGCCGGTTTTGCGAAAATAAGACTTCATTTTAATTTTACTTTACACAAAGGTATACTGACAAAATTAGTACTATATTTTCATTCATTATAATTTCAGAACTAGATAGAAATTCCATGGAATAATATGGGTTGATATTATTACTGTTAACCAAGGACGTTCCATAATAATAATTAGCTATTTTACTCTGATATGACCAAATACGGCAGAACCACAAAAATATTTCCTAACCTTTAACCTAAACCTTTCACGAATTACATATTACATTTAGCAATAATAAAGAAGCAAAAATCCTTAAATTTCTTCCTATTATTGCAGAAGGTGGACGATGCAATAATTTAAATAAGCACGCGAGTTAAATCTTTAGAATAATTTTAAATGGGAATTTCATCAATTCGGATTTCAGGACAGAGATACCATTACGCTCGAATAGATAGAACACGGCGATATTAGGCGATTTCACAAATCACAAAGGAAGCTCTCTTCCCTATCGAACATAAATATTTAAACGTTTGATGTTAAAACAAAGTTTATTTAAGCTCTTAATAATACAATGAATTAAACATGAAACAATTATTGATAAAATAATAAAGTCTATCTAAATAGTACCTTGGTATACTTAAATAATATTGATATAAGTGTTATATCCCCAAAACGGAGCTTAATCCGAGTTCCAATCCCGTATATTAGTATAAACGGAATATGCATTTAATCCAGAAATCGTATGTTAATTTTATTGAACGTACGGACTTAATGAATATATACGGGGTGTAGTTGTAGCAAACTGCACGTACCTACAAGTTCAATAATGCAAGAGAGTTAGTAGATCGACGAAACGGAAACTCCAAACAATTATAGTAGTTCCTCAACATAGCTTCGATACGTTTCATTCGTTTGAGGAACCAATAAAAGTTCAACATAAACTGAGGGTTTTGTACTAAAAAATCTGCCTACAAAAGTTTAAAACGCAGTCAATCCAGTATGGACAAATTATTATTAATATTTCAGCATATGCAATGTAGCAGAGATTAGGTAAATAACTGAAGTTTCAGGATATAACAATATAAAGGAAATGATATACGATACATGATCCTGTATCTGTATAACATAACATCGGGCAAAGTTTCGGCACACAGACTCAATTATTGTTTGTCAAATAGATATTCTGCTTAACTACAAATAGCTTGGCTAATACTCGACTTCGGATCGAACCTGACACAAGCGCAATGTTATCATAGATTTCCATAATTAATTCATACACGGTGACCCAAGGGACGTTTTGTCTAGACAAAAAATTATTGTACGCTTTTTATTATGTTTTTTAGTTTAGTTGTATCACAGTTCCTGTCGAATGTTCCAGAAAAGTTTCGTTTACGTTTCCTTATTATTCAGATCACTTTATATCGATACGTTTTGTACTAAAAACTGTCCCTTTTTAAACGTGAATTTTATTTTCACAAAACGTAACCCAAATTCATCTAATCGTTCTCACTTCGAGCATTGATTATGCTACTTAGTTAGATTCAAAAAATATTCCAATATATTTATTACGCACTTTATTTAAACAAAATATTTTGTGATGGACAACAGTTTCTACCATTGCGCTTTAAATTTCCACTATCACCTATCACAAAATGTTGCTACATTTTTTACAGGCCTGTACATAATTTAGATAGTGTGCCGTTAACAGTACTCAATTGTAATTAGATTCTAGGCAGTAGCTAAGGGAAAACAAGCCTTTGTAGAATACACATTACTCTCATACCTGGAAATGAACGTCTCACATAACACAACTTACGTGTCAGCAGAGCCTGCACTTTACCTAATTACCACAGATAAATTATTAGATTACGAATATACAGCGTGGGACGTGATTGTTTAACGACTTCACATACACCTGTGTGTGTATAATTAACGCTATTTTGATTGGTATATGTATCTTTGGTGCTGTAACAATACAATCAATAGTTTTTGTATCTTTCTTACTTTGGAATTCTTCTTGGATCGTTGTAAAATCAATAATTGTGTATTTAAAATTTGAGAAAACGTTGACTATCGATTTTCGTAATTAAAATCCACACATCTATAATATAAAAATGAATCGCAAAATGTGTTGGTAAGCGCATAACTCGAGAACGCGTGGACCGATTTCGTTTCGATTTTTTTTTATTATATTCCTTGAAGTACCAGGATGGTTCTTATGTAGAGAAAACATAAATATGTACCACGGGCGAAGCCGGGGCGGACCGCTAGTAGTTATATAAATATATTCGTTATCTACATTAATAAATGTAGATAACAGATCTCGATCAGGCTCTACATTAATAAATGATGTTTTTTGGTAATGACGACTAGAAAATGACTGATTTTTACATATAAATGTATATAGAAATCTACCAAATTGAAGTAGATTCCAGAAACTTAGTTATTTATAAAATATTTTCTCAATATTCTACTGAACTCTAAGCTAGTTAAGGTCAGAACGATGTTTATCCGATCGCAAGCTTGTATAATAAAAATAGAATTCAATTACTGATTCTAAAATGGAAATGTAAACAAATTATAATAAGATATTATTTTATCATAATTTGAAATTACAATCCTGTTATAGATAAACATTCGAAATAGAAAATTATGTGACTTGAGTTCAAAGATATTGAAAAGAAAACTATTCTTTCGTACCTATACATAGATCGGCATTGAATTTTATATTATACTAAAAGTACAAGTATATTCGAAGTGAGATCCAAACTATATATATGCACGCCCTAATAAAACTTCATAACCCTGTCACGATTTCGGTCGCAACATGACATGATGAAATATGTAACAAGTAAAATATGCTTACAATAAATCCTAAATCATATTCTCTGCTTTCGTACGAAGAAATATACGCAAATACCAACATTTATAGAGAGCCTAAAAAGTATACTGAAATAACTTCTGGCGCTTTTATTGTTAGAACAGCACTTAGATTTTAAATTTCCGCTATTATTACAAGCATATAAAAAGTTCTGCTGGTTACGAAATTGCATGGACCGTTTAAACATTAAAAGAATTTCCATGTAATTGAATTTTAGGTCACAATCTTTTATAAAATATTATGTATTCAACCTACGAATTACTTAGCTTTCGTTTAACAGCACTAACGCACAAAAAACTATTTTCAATCTCCCCTACGATGGAATTTTTAATAAAAATCACAGTGTGTGAAAATTGTGATAAATAGAGCCACTATTTTCAACACATGTAGTATCCGTTCTAGGAACAAAAGTCCCAACCATTGTAATTATAGGATCGTATTGTTTTCCCACAGACTGCATGTGAACCATTGTGCCTCTGAATGGCTACTAATTACTGATACTTTATGTATATAGGAATAATCATTGCAATAGATATAGAAAAGCAAAAGACAACGTCAAATCTGTATACAAGAAACTTATAGGCCTAAGGGCCGATTTTTCAATCGCGAGATAAACAGTCTAATAACTACCCCTCGAATAGATTTATTCAATTATTTATCTAACTCATAACGGCTCGCCTATTTTTCAATCGTGATTTATTTGATGAATAACTATCTGACCAAATATTTCCATATTGGCAGCTCTGCTCTCGGAGTGGCGAAACAAAAATATTAAATTAGTCAGGTTAGAGCGGGATAGAGTCAACTCTTGCAATTTGTCAACAACCGTCATTATGACTCACGTCAGGAGTGCATTTTAGTTTGTCTTGTATTGCTCTTGTCTTCTATGATTGTTGATTGTTGTTTTGATTCGAGTAAAGAGTTTGGTTAAATTTGTGTTTCAATTTATATATTTTACGATAGAAACGACATACTTAGAGGCAGCGTTCGGCAAATTTTCAATGGCATGGTCATCAGTACTATCAAAAACATCAATTTCAATATGATTTTAATTGATAATAATTATATAGAAAGAGGTTTAATTGTTAATAATTCTACGCTCTATGTTATGACATACGAAAATATCCCAAATTTGACGCGTCAGTTGTCAACTCAAACGCCTAACCGTCGAATAGCGCGCTATCTGGCCGTTGGAGCGGCAAATAGATTTATTCCTCAAATAACGTAGTTATTCGATAGATAAGGCCTATTCGTCTATTGAAAAATTGAATATTTTGTTAACTGAAGAATAAAGTCTATCTAGCTGTTTATCTGGGCATTAAAAAATCGGCCCTAAAACTACAAAAACTGCGCTCGTTATTGATGTTGTTTGTTTTTGATTCCATGTTTAATTTCACGAACAGTACATACGGAGTTTTTGAGCGAATTTTTCCAATTCTTTGTACACTAAAGTCAATTTGTGATCTACTGTTTCACTTTTTAACCTTTTACAAAAGCCACGACGAAACAAACCTTAATTGCAACTCAACAAACCTCAAAAAGCAACTCTGAGCAATGCTGCTGAGATTTGTGGTTAACTTCTGTTCTTACATCACGTAAAGGGGAAACAAGAAACGAATTAGGCCATTGTTAAAAAAGTTCGTCTAATTATCCAAGTAATCACTTTTAAAATAAAATTGTTTCAATCGAAAATCACGATATTCGCTGGATTTACTTCGAACATATTTAATTTTGAGTTTTATAAGTTTGTGTTTGAATGTGGTTTGAATAGTTGGAAATTTGATTATAATGTTAATTGCATCTCTTTTTGGACAAAATAAACTTTGTCGTTCAATCACGAATATAAGTACCTAATTTAAAACAATTGAATATTTCTTGTCTGAGAAATCCATACATAAACTAAATCGTATAGCGATATTATACTCAAGTCGTTCTTGCAAAACGGTGTTCTATTTGGTTGACCTTTCCTATTTTTTTACCCGACGAGCCCTTCAATATCTCACTTTAGCTCAATTCGAAGGAATCATTACTTCCCATGCAGCTGTTACACTTTACGACCAAACTTATATTATGTTCTTAACATCGTTACAAACTTGTGCACTCTACTTACTTATGTATAGAATGCTATAGTAGTTTTTTTCATTATTATCTTTAAGTATAACACTTATGCACAACGTTGTTATTCCTTATCTAAACACATATTGTTTTCCTTTAATGGAAGTATAAAATGCAAACCAATTTCCTTATAGAAAATGCTTGGTAGTTTTTGGTGTACGCTAGAATCTTATTCTGGAAAGCATTGGCTTTGTAAGTAAAAACGATCTATTTATTCCACTGTGTGACGAATTTTCTGCCTTACGTTGACTTCACGTGAACTGAATTTGAAATTGTCTTACGTATGTTTCTTGTATGATAAGCTTACAATTGTTACAATGCCATCTTATTAGAATAATAACATCCAATTCAATTATATCAATCGAACGAGTCAGAATCAGGTTTTTTGTTTACCGGTTCGCATAAAAACCGATAAGGACCCTTTTATATCAAAATCCTCTATTCTGAAAAGCGATTTCACATTTATGTGGATAACAATGCCCTTTGTTTCCTTTGACTAAGTAATTCCGTCGTACTATTATATCATGTAAATTGTCCCAAAATCTGACATTTACAAAAGATTGCGACCAGATGAAAAGATAACAAGAACCAATATGTCATTTGTATTTTCGTCTGTTATTGAAATGTACCATCTCTATAATTGAAAGGTAGCTAATAGACTGTTTGAATACACTGAGTTAAAGGTATATTAATCCTGCAGATGTAATTCACGTTAAAATATATCTAAGATTCAGAAATGATAAAAATAATAGCCATTTCCATTTTACAAATAGTATACACTATCATGAGATTTATATAAATATACATAATATTTAGTAGTAATTTAATCAAATCTCAATTACTATGGTTTGGTTTGCATTGTCCAGTCTACATAAACCACAACGATGTGCAAATTTCATTTGTCAAGTAACAACAAAACGTTATCTCGACGAGATGAAATTGCAGTTAATATCCAAATAACGTGACACCAATATGGCTCGTTTCAAAGCAAATCCTTCGGGAATTTTAAAGACTGACATGTTTAGATTTCATTCTGTCAATATGGACTTACCGAGCTCTAACTTTGACACATATTGAATTCTTAAAATTGCATTTAGAAAATCTTTTACACGAGAATAACACTATTTAAAGAGCAATAGAGCTTTATCAAATCGAATAAGCAATGGGTCAACAATGCTCGCTTTCTATTGTGAAAAAATATAATATCAGATATTGTACTAAGTTTGAATTGAATATATATTATAAAAGATACGTCAAACACATGGATTTAATAACTACCGCGGCATTTACACCATTGCGTGATTAACCAAAGTAACACGCAAGGATGTACTTGATAACGTAATTAAGTAATCATATATCAATCAACAGTTGACGCATGACAAATAGCTATTAATGTCCCGAATCCGATCAGTGACGAGCGTGGGCGGCGCGTGATGTGCTCATTCGTTAGTTTATTGAAACCAATCAATTCGCAATTCAAGCAAACATCCAATTAATTCAATAGCGATATTCGTCACAACATGTGCCCTCGTGTTAACAAGAAAAATTAATACGTATTGTACGGAACTGCCTTGAATCGGAAAGTCATTCGAATTATACATCACATACTTTTAGCGTAACGGGAAGTTCCGCAAATTTATTATATTATCTCGAAAAGCTTTTAAGATTTACAAAATTATGTATTGTCGATTTCTAAGAGAGCCAATTTGAGAAGAATGTAACAAAATTATACAAAAATATTACTTTCCATACAACAAAGCCATTATCGAAGCTAGCTGGCTTCGGTGCGTCTAACGAGAAACGTGTAACTGAAGTTAAAACTTTTATTTACTGGCGGAAACAGTTAATTTTTATAATAAAAGCGTTACCTACATTGCTTGTTATCCTTGTACAAAAAATTAAAAAAGGTGTGAATAACGTCTCCAACTTTAAACATACATTTATTCCAGTTAAATCAAAAAGTAAACTAAATGTATAGTACGTTGAATAACCGTCGTCCTTTTAACTAATTATTGTCCTAACGCCATTTAATCAATGTCAATAGTTTTTAAGTTGTGTAGGCATAGACCTAAACAAATATAACTGAAAATATTGAATAAACACGGAGTCGCCGAGGCATCTCACCGCTGTTACGAAGGCTTCAAAAGAGATTTAAAACTCGTATTCGTAGTAAGTCAGTCATTCAGAATTTCGATCTTTTCTGCCAACGAAATGTGAACGTATAAACCCCGTAAATATTCTTATATTCAGTTTATACACTGCTTGTGTGACATTGCAAAAATTTAATCCAACATAACTACTTCCTATTCATAAGCGCGAATCTGCGCTAAATAAATTCACGTAAATTGCGCATATTTATATTTGAATAACTGAGAGCAAACATTTGCAGTAGGTGCCAGAGATTCTGCTTGAAGTTCCTTTAAAAGTTTTCACTTGCATTAGCATTTTCAGGTGGCATATCTTTAATTTATATTCGCTGCGAACCGGCGGGGCGTCATCTGCAGTGATATTATGACGACTTGCCAATATGCTAGTGTGTCACACTTAATAACTGTTCAGGAAAATCCCTGGCAACGAAATTAAGTTTTTGTAGCGTGTTTCGTTAAAATTACTTTTCGTATTTTTCGCTTAACTGTTACGTTGTAGGCTAAATGTAGAATGCTAAAATTGAGTTGCATTGAGTTTTTGTGCATTGCTAGGCTCTTAAAAACGTTGAATTAATTATAATATGTACGAAAAAATTAACATACCATTTTTTGTATAAAAAAAATACAACGAAACTACAAAATTTGCTTTTGTAGATTAATTGTAAACTAATTTTTACCGATAAGTTAAATGTTTATATTTAAATATGTAAATGAACGACCCGCGCGCGAATATCTAATAAACGATTAAACGTATCTTTATAGTTGAACACGTTCGCTTCTTTAGTAACTTTTTAACCTTTTAAACATTTCGCTTAAAAACTTTCAAAACGGCATCTGCGTTATCACATTCGTGAAAAACAATTTATTCGTTTAACGAGAAAAAAGTTGTACAGAAAAGCCCTTAAAGCTTTTAATTAGAAGTTGAAATCCGAGCTTTCACACCATACATACTTTTCAAGGTAGAATCCAATTTAATCACAAACTAGCATAGCGCACTCTCACAAACAAAAATCGTATGAGCACACAAATATCGGGCACTCAAGATCGCGGGTTGTTGCGGTACGTCGGGGTGCGGGCGCGTGTTGCCTTCGCGGGCTGGTGTGTCACTGGCCGTCGCGCGTCCCGCCCGCCCATCGCCCAGGCGCAATGACGCTTCACGCACAGATATCAAGCCTACTTACTATCATTTCCTTTCTATTGCACATACTTAATATAAGACCAAAGACCAACTTCTCTCATACATACCGAGTATGATTATTTCCCATAATTCCATACGTTCCCTTCTTAATCGAAATCCGTCATTGGTATTGATTGACATGTTTTAATTTAATAAATTATCATATCATTACGAAGCACCCTAATTGGGTCGTGTTTAAAATTTCATTGCAGTGAATAATATAAAAAGTCAAGCCATAGTCGGCGACGCAAAAAATTGATGACAGTAAAGTACTATTACGACCTCTCGTAACGCCTTTTGCTCTTTTCTCTAGACTTTTAGACATTCTAGACACTTTTATTTGAACATGGAACTAAATTATTATATATAGCCTTTTGCTTCACTCCGTTGAAGATGAAAAATATGGTCGGTGGCGGGATTAAAAAAGCCGAGAAGAAGCGCATAGTTATATTCATAATGATTCGACAAAATTAATATTCTACATTCCGTGATACATTTCAGTTTCGCTTTTAAAAGACGTTTTACAACCTTATTTTAATATGTATTTATTTGTAGATAAACCGTCGGATATTTCAGGTTCAGGTTTAGGAATTTACATTATCATAAATCTTCATTATATTTGTATAATTTAATTTAATAAAAATTCTGTTTGATAAATAATATATTGGTGTAAGTATAATTTGTTTTTATCCACTGTTAGGATTCTTAAATATTAAATATGTAGCAAATACACAAGTATAAAATAAAAGGACATAAAACAATAACAAATTATATCTAGTCCCCTTGAGAAATCGTACAGTTGTTGGAATAAAACTATGTTGTTCTATCACTAATAAACAAAGTTAAATATGTGAGTTCCCCTCTAATAACCCTGAAAGTTCATCCTTAACTTCATGTTGGGTAACTGCAAATTATTATTATTTATATACAGAGAAGTTAATATAATATACGATGAATTCATAACGCAATTAATCACAGAGATTCATACGTATTAAAGTAATAACTTACACGGATGTATTTTATGAAATACGCACTTGGTTATTAATCAATTAAAATTATTATTTGCGCTTAAAAAAGATAGAGTCGTCTTTGAGAGTAATGTTGCTTCTATTTATCTCGTACATTGATTATATTTATTTTCTTTCGTTGTATTCTTGTTGTATTATTATTGTTGTTCATATGAAATAGTCAACCCAATTCATATTCAAAGCTCTTATGTATAAAAGCTTCTAAAATATGTATTCAGAAAGGAGGTTGTTTATCTTAAAACGAAGTACATATATTGAAACCTTTCCATTTAACAGCCAACACACTACACAGAACATCGCAAAGGTAAGTGAACATTTGTAGACAAGGCTTAAACGGATTAGCATGATTACGTTGACAGGTTTAAGTGCGGCTTGATCGCACACAAGATACCACTTTATTTTAAGCTGAGATGCTCCCGCAAATTGAGCAATGTCTGCATGGCTTAAAATAAATTATATGTAGATTTTCAATCTAATACGTCGTACATTGTTACTATTCGCAACCATTATTTAAATCCTCTGCGATCTACGTATATGATCACGAGGACCGAAATATTTCGCGATAACAAACATTAAAAATACGAAACAACTGAAGTGTTATGTAATCCAATCTCGTAACATTATTGTGTAAATAGGTAATAATGTTGACGCTTTTATCCACGAAAATTCACGAAATATTTATGTGCAACGACCGAGCCGTTCGAACATTCAAAATTACCGACATAACATGCGCTATATTTTAAAGCTTTGTTAATTTTTGGTATTAAGTGAATTTCACACTATCAACACTAAAATCGGGCGAAATGACTTTTTGATTGAAACATATTACCTTTATGGTAAAATGAATGAGCCACCTATACTACATTCCTGGGAATAATGTGAGCTTAGTAAAAATTAAATGCATAATATGAACGACACTGCGGTTACAGAAACGAGATTTTTAATTTCTTTTCTTTCGATTAAAAGTGATTTTGTTGAGATATAATTTAAATGTGCCAAAGCTGGTAACGTCAAATAGGAAATGCATGTATCTTGTATGTACAACTAAAGTTTTTTTCAGGTAATTTCAGATATATTTTGTATAATTTAATTGTAAATTTAATGTTTCATATTCTCTTTTCCTGGCTATTAAAGCTATAAATAATCAATTATCCGAATTAATGTATGTGCCCGGAATACTTTTGAGTGTATAATTACTGAAACCTTGGGTGGTGTGATTGCGTAAGCGGTCTGTTGTTCAAATAAATGTCATTAAAACTAGCACTTATGTTGTACACCTGTAGTGGTATTTGTATTGTCCGTGCCGTAAAAGCCCCTAGTAGTGTAAATACCGTTCCATTAGACCCAAGCGACGCTTGACAGAGCTGGACATTTCCTTTACGAAGGTGAAAACAATGCTCTTTACGCTTTTTACAGTACCGGACAGACATACCATTGCAGTCTTCAAAACTCTTTTGTCGCACTTGGAAAACGAGCTTGGGCAATTCATATATTATTGCAGGTAAAACTAACAAAATTGATAGAAGCGACTGTAAGCTGGTTTATGCAGTTATTTATTTGAGAAACAACAATCACAACGACAAACTCATCGTTTCAAAAATAGACATCGCTATTAGAGGTAAAGCTTTTAATTAGATAATTTTCCAACTAAAATGACCGCCGGCAAGAGACAAACATTTCCACTGGAACATTTATAATTTAATATTTAGCTCCGACAATATCATTGATGGTAATAAATAAAATTATTTTACGAACCTTTGTCGAGACTAACTTTTACAATTTGTCCTCAAGCGTTTGCTATTGTTTACAAACGTGGTTGTTAATTATTTGCGATGTCCAATCATCACGCATTGATTGTGAATTGATATACTAGATTTATAATAATGGCTTGTACTCACCGTTGAATGTAGTCATATTAAATAAAATGCATACCTGCAACAAAAACATAGCAAATTAATAGTAGTTCTTTAGAAGTAGAAAATAGAATTTCTTACATAATGATACGTTTGTTGATAAAATAGCTGCAAGAAACGGAGTCGGATATTGTATCTATCTTTACTATCAGAAACGGAAAAACGATGAAACGTCACCCGCCTGATGCCGACGGGGAAATATGATAGGCGAACAAAAGCCTGAAATAGTGCAGACGTCCAAATCATTATTTATTGTTTCGTTAACGAGCAGCGAAGGAAAGCAGGCCGGATCCGTGGCTCAGTGCCCGTCCGGAACTACAAACTGACTCGCGACTGCCGTATTTTGGATTAATCGTAATCTAGCAACCCATTCGGTAATTCCATTCTGAGATAATTACCTAAGTCCCGAAACTTTACGTTTAACCCCGTCAGATAAGGGGAAGGTAGAAATCCGAATGTCGCGAATAGCCACGTACTTTACAATATTTATCGCTGAGACTGTAGTCTAACTTCGTTTTAATTTCAACTAAACTTTATACAGCAAAAAAGAAGCAAGATTTTACTGTAACGTGGCAGTTTGTAAAATAATCATGTTACGGTTGAGTTTAAATTATTTATTCTATCAAATTAACGTCTAGTGGCATCAAAGCCTTCGCCATCACAGTAACATTTAATAGAGCTAGTACAGTATCGACTGGCAGCGACGTAAAGCTAATTTAAATATCTTCAAGGGTATAAAACTTATAAAAGAAAATGGAACAAACAAGCAGTCTGATATTACTGTAAGGCTATTACGCTTAACTTTCCCTTTTAGGGCTGATTTTTCAATCCTCGGTTAAAACTTATTCGTCGAATAATGTATAAAACTACCATTTTGAAATCGTATTCTAATTGCCCATATTTGACAATTTACGTGACATTTTAATATTATCGTGTAATACTTTATTGGACGGATAAGTTTTATCCAAGCATTGAAAAATCGGCCCTTAATATTATTAACAGACACGTCGTGTGTGACTTCAGAGAAAATATATTTGAGGTATCAGGCTATTTTTTATCCGAAGCTACGTCACATTTTACATGTTACGAGTGCTGCAAACAATAGAAGATTGTTTTTGTCCAGAAAGTAGGTCGAATGTTACTTCGCACCTAAATACTTACATAGTAAAACTTTTTCAATTAACAATTAGTTAATTAAAAATGTCGCTAGTGAACGATTCAAAGTTTACGAGGAAACGAGACATTATATACGCATCGTGGGTACAATGCAGGGTCCGTAATTCGGAGAGGAAGCGACCGGCTCGAGATTCGAGAATGAGCAAACTTTTTGGGAAATTGGAAGCCAATGAGAAAACATGGGATAAGTTCTTCCGTGTGATAGACAAAAACAGTAAACATTGAAAGGGGCTCAATTAACTACAGATACTCGTATGTCTGATAGAGCGTGGATAACAAAGTAAATTTGAGCAAATATTTAGTTCAGTTACTGGCTGAGTTATTTGCAAGCTAAAATTGCTTTAGTTCCATGAACAGAATTAATCAACGGAGTATCCTACAGATGATTAAGGTAATTTGCTGATATTATTACATTCTGTAGCTTTATTGCCCTAGTGTCCAATAACAACTATCCAGATCCTCATAATATGCTAGTTCTTATGTATATACCTAGTCTGGTCATAAGTTTTGTCACATATGTTTTATTAAATAAAAAAGGAGTTACTATTATATATTTATTAATTTATATGTGCAAATTAAGCTTACATATTACTTAATAATTATGAATAAAAAATTTTCAAAATGGCCACCATATTTTGCGATACAAGCTTTCAATCTTTGCGGCCAGACGTCTATCGCAGTACACACCATGTCTGCGTTTATTTCAGCAGCTACTTTAATAATGGATGCTTTGAGTGACTCCAAATTTTGGTAGGATTAAGCGCAGGTTCTCTCCTCTAAATATTGCCAGATTTTATAATCCAGAGAATTCGGGTCTGGGCTAGAAGATGGCCAATCTTGGTGACGAATGAAGTGAATCTGTTGGGTGGCCAGCCAATTTTGGGTACTCTTGGCTTTGTGGACAGATGCTGAGTCCTGTTGGAATATCCAGTGCTGATTTTTAAACATGGTCTGAGAAATAGGTTTACAAGGTTTGTCAGGACCGTATTTTGGTAAACATTGGCACTTGTTTCAACACCTATTTCAGAGAAAAACACCTCTGTAAGGCCAAAATAAGACACTCCCAGCTAAATCATCAATGATGAGGGGTGATGCCTGCGTTGGACTCCGTGTACACGTTGACTCGCTTCTTCACTACTGTGGGCATACATTTTGCTATTCTGTTTGTTGCAGCACTCCTCCACTGTAAAAATTTTTTCGTCTGAAAAGAGGAGTTCACGGTGATTGTTTCCCGCGTATCGTTTAAGCAAAGCGTGGCATCTGTCCAGTCTTAACTTCTTCAAGCATGAGTAAAGAAGATGCGATGTTTTTCTACGATAAGCCCGTAGCCCTAGGTCCTCGTTAAACACCCTTTTAACTATGGTTCTGCTCAGGCTCATCTGCAGTGCCAACTGTTTTTGATTTCGGACTGGATTTCTTCTTATTCGCGCCCATACTGCATTAATCACTGCCGTTGTCCTAACCGTACGAGGACGACCACTTCTCTTCGTATTTTCTACTCTTGAATCTTCCTTTAATCGTTTTATAGGTCAATCAACAAATCTCTATGTTATTTGTAAATTTTTTAGCAAACTGAAAATTGTACTTGGCGCGTAACCACAAGGATGCAGCGCGAGAACAGCGACTCTGTCTTATTTTTGCGTCCACTCTATTGTAAAAAATACGTTATTCTAATAAAATGTTTCGTTTTTAAATGCGTAAAATATTCAAAAATCGAACGTGAAAAATAAATTTGCGGTAAACATAAAAAAATTGAAAATCGTTCATAATGACAGAACTTATGACCAGACTAGTTATATTACTTTAATATGTTTAGGAAGAAACAGCAGCATTTATGAAACATGGTCTGTATACAAAGCGGTTATAAGCACCGCTCAGCTGGATAATAAATAAAGGAAAGTCAACGAAACAGACGCTGAAAACATTTCATCGGCAGCTGTCGCGCGTGCGAACTCTGATAACATCCGCTCTCTGTCAATAAAATATTGATCTCAACCGTGGTCATGAGCAATAATATATTATCCTATTCAAACTGACAACACCGAAAGAACTTACGAACAAAATACAATGTTAAATCAGGGGAAAGATCGATATTATTTCGTCGTTTCACCGATTTTTAACCATCTATCAAATAGATATGTCGATGAGAGTAAGTAGCGACGATGACATCGCACGCGCTCCGCTGTTCTGATAAATCATCGCGCTTAAACGAATTTATCGCTGCTGAAGCTATTTTTTTATATATCTTAACCCTAAAGCAGAAAATGTTAAGTATCATTTATGCCTCATTGGTTGGATATCTTATATTCTAAACGCAAACATTTTTCACCAATGTTTGATTATACTAGAATAGTATACAAACGATTTATTGGTTTTATACTAAACCTTTCGTTACAAAATCCTTTACATCTATTATAGTTACGAACAGGAAGTTGTGAAGTGTAATAAACCAAGGGCCTAATTATTATATAAATGAATCCTGTTATAAATCCGCCTCAAAATTTTCTAAATTTATCGTAAACAATTAAAAAGTAGTTAGTGGTCCGAAGAGTATTGAGATAATCACATTGTTTCCTCCCTGTAAGCTAACATATATAATAGTAGGTTAGGTATTAAGCCACGGGGTTGGTTAACCAAATCCATAATTATGTTTTCCCCGCAATCCCATCTTAAATTACACTTTTCTTCAAGGTCCAGCTCAAATTACAATTTAAAGACGATAGGATATCCTCTCTTTTCTCTCATTTGCCTTTCCATTACCGAAAATACAATTTTAGGAAAACATTCCATTACTAAATAAATAAAGATAATTAATTATACAGTACAGTTAAAACAGTATCAGGAATTAATGTATAAAATTATGTTTACACTTTATACCCGGAGGCTACTATTGCCTAATAAACTGGCACAGAACTATTAATATTGCGATACATTTTTCAAAAGTCCGCTTAATGCTACTCAACTTGAACAATTGAAGAACAACACAGAACATCTTTACACGTAACAATAAAATTGACGACTAGGACTCAGGGTTTACAATAGCGACTTTGTAAAACAACTCATGTACGCTTTTCTTTCGCTATTAATACTCTTAAGGAAGTTTTATTTATGCGCTTGTGTTGACTCTTTTTCAATGGGCAATTTATTTGAAAGAGCTTATAACAAGAATATGGTAATATTTTCAAAGTATTAAAGCAAGCCGGACTTTGGCGCCTTCATAAATATTTAAAGAAAAACCATAGGGATTTAACTTCCACTGGGGAAATATGCTACAGAAATTAAATATGTATGTAATGTAAATTGCGTTTTCTTAAAATTGATCTTCAAATGAAGTCTTTCATCGTTATTATTAACGTGATTGAATTAAAGATATATCGTATCGTCTAGATCGCAGTTACTTTATTTTTATTACAATACAGTGCACGTAATCATTTTAGTTCCAAAAAAATCTAAACTAAAATCCTCTCGCTTTTGATTTTTACACGAGGCAATAGATAGCTCAACAAAAAAATATTTTGTTGGTGCATATGCCTCTGTAACAGATTGCTGTTCTAAAACTGAGTTATATAATACTATTTTATTCCCATATAACACATTTCAACATTTTTTACATTTTATGACAACTACAGAGCAACATCTGCATATCATGAACAGTTATTTAATTTGAACAAATTGATAAACTGTAAAAGGTTTTAAATATATTCAAATATTATGTTTCATATTACATAAATAGTTCAATATATTACAAACTTTATATTAAAAGTAAAAACCTATTTTATCCATCTACCAATAGTTTTGATAGTATAAATGAGCAGAGCACGAAAGATAACATTGTCTTAAGAGCCGCCCTACATTACTCTTATGTCAATTACATAAAATTAATTAACTCGAGGACCAGCTATATAATTTACTATTCACAATCTTCTAAGATACCAGCGACCGTATGCACGTACAAACCACTTTGTAGTTATGAAAATTAAATACATACTGTTTGCGCTATTTACATAATCGCTTATAAAAACGTCAAACCACTGCATACGACCATAAAACGTACAGGTATCACAATATATTGTAAATTCGCAGACGTAGATTTAATTAATATACAGTAAACATGAAGTCGTGTTCTCGGCTTAGTTTAGGTGAGCCCTATTTAGGCAATAGCACGTTTCATATTTTGCAAATTGCAGTTTAAGTTCGTGAGACGGAAGATGGCGGCTGGTCACGCGTCCCCGCTATCGCTGACACGTAGTGCGCCCTTAATTGATATTGCTCTAACGAAGACGCGTCGGTACAGTTTCAATACGGTATTCCACGATACTCTAGAGAATACATAATTAACGTCGTCAGCGCTTCTTGCAAACATCTCACTTTAATTATTATAAATATTAATTGCCGATCGGAGTATCGTAGTTTCTTAATGATTACTTGAAACGATCATTGAAATGGATCCTATCTCTTGAGTTCCAGCAACAGTGGAAACTTACACAAAATAAATGGTTTGTGAAAGGACATAGGGTGACTGTTACGATAATAGAGCAATGAAACGCATGTAAAATTCATCTGACATATAAACGTTCGGTGACAGGAATCACTTCAAATGACAAATAAAATCATTCAACAACCGCTATTATAGTACGATTACGAGAAATGAGATAAGGTAAACAGGTAAGTTAAATAAACATAAATGTAGGTATATTACTAATAATTCAAATTCGAGCTAACCAAACAAAACAGATATAATTGAAAAGTCATTCAATAAATTGGCTACAGTCAAAGGTATGCTTTTTCATCTCTTTGCTAATAGAAAAAAGATTGATGAATGAAATTTCATCTTTTAAAAACATTGATGAAAGTTTCATACTCACTCGAATATTCGATGCTTGTTCTTTTCACATCTTGTTTTTGATATTAATAATATTTGCATAGATAATTTTCTTTATTGACCACATTTTAAAACTTTTGTATCGTGAAGTCATGTTTATTTTCAGTCAGTATTAAAAAATTATACACTCTTTTATCGAAAGCATAAATTTTAATCTCCGACTTTGAATAAGGATAAGTACTTTTTCTATCTTTGGATTAATATCCTTGATCTATTAACATTGTACAATCAAATACCTAATTGCAATATTTTGATTGTGAATCCCAATATTATCTCCTACCAGCTTGAATCTATCGAAGCAGTATTTTACTACTTACATATTAGTTTTAACTTATTAACGATGTAAGTATATTTCTAAATTAGTAGTAATTACAAGCAAAAAGCCAATTGCAATTTCCATTCCAGCATATCGCTTAAAGGTAAAATATCACGGAGACGGACCCTCTGCGTAGCGTAAACAAAAAATACGCGGTTTCGTATTAAATTAGATAGAAAAAAGCGGGGTAAAAATGTTAAATGGATCTCAAGAGAAGCGGGAGCGAAAAACCAATCAAGTACGAGTCGGCCGCCGATTAATGGCTCCGTACGACCACTTTTACGTTTTACATAAAATGTGCTTATAGTATTCGAGATAAACAATTATTTACTTGCCTTATATTTCTTATGAAAGTTAAATTTAAAATTACTAAAGTTGGGTATTCATTATCAGTCATAGTCGAAATAACCCAAACATATAAAAAACTGCATAAAACTACTCTTATATTTAAAAGAAACAATTAAGTACTATTATGTACATTATTTGCAGTAATGCGACAACTGAACAGACTTCATAATTCAGTCTTTATCGCGTTGAAGAATGCATTGAATGTCAGACATCCGAAGGAAATGAAATTTGCGATGAAAAGTTACAAGAAATGGCTGCGCCTTCTCATATCTCACAAAGAATTGGAAGGAAACTTGTTTAAATATGTCTTTTATTGAACAAACAAGTTCGATATAAAATACTAAGTCTCAAATAACAAGAGTTCAGTCCCTTTTGTGGGTTTATAACGATCTTTGCTTCACGTAATTTCATTCGGTACATTGTTATCTAAATACCAAACTTTATAATGGTTAGCTGGCTCAATAAGATATTCGTGCTTACAACGTTTCATTAATTAGGAAGAAAATTCGAGTAGCGTCAAGTTGCTCCTTTTATTAAGATTTGTTTTTAAATACAATTTGCTTAGACATACAAAACCCTTTTCTTCCTCGGAACTTTTTAATATGATTTAAATTCATAATTCTTAACAAGTATTTGTTGTTCGTGAACATTTATAAATTATAAAAGCTTTTCTTATAAATAAGGTTAACAACGCGATAATTTCTTTAAAATGGAGCCATGAAAAATTTTAACATTACACCATAGTTTAAGACAATTTTTCACGTAAAAAGGTTACTTTCAGCGAGGGCTTGTGGATAATATTTTACAAAAATAAAACACTTTAGGGATTAAAACCTAATTTCTGTGAAAAATGTATAGAACTTAAAAGCTCTCTTTATATTGGTTTGTATAATAGTGAATTATTTTCAAAAGTATTTATTTAGGTTACAATATTATATTATATGAAATAATTATAATTTATATCTAACTAAAATTTTACTTCATAATATGCATATTGTACATTATGATATTAAAACATTAAAATGAAGGTTAATCCTTATTCATTTTATACCCAAAGCAAATTTTATGTAAAATGTAGAATCAATAATACCTGACCGGCGTGTAAATCCATTAACCTGACTATATCTTTCCTTATATGTATAATCCCAGCCGTTACTTAATTCAATAAAATGCGACAGCCGGGATAAATTGTTACCGCTGCAACGGCCTAACACAAAAGCTGCTATTTTCACTTTAAAATCTGTTTTAAATATAATACTGGGTATCTATATATTTATAACACTTCCTCATAACATATGGTTTTAATTTATGTGTTCGAAAATTTTAGAGGCACTTCGCAACAGATTTTTTCAATAAGTTTCAAATTCTATTCTCTGGCGCCAAGATAACTGTTAATAATTTTTAGAAAATAAGAAACTTGCGGAAAATATATTTTTGTATCTGGCAAGCTCATATTGTCGCAGAATAGTCTCATATAGCATCTTATTTACGAGGTCACCTCGCTCAAACCGCCAACTGTTTACGAGTTGGCGACAATTCTGGGTGTGAACAGCTAACAGAAATTTATGGGATATAACGAGGTCCGAATCGAAACATAATAAGCTTAATAGCGAGCTAAGCAAGTCTTTGAAAATAAACTTACAGAAATATATTCTTAAGAGAAGCTTAGACATTTCCTGTTTGAAAGTATATACACATAGGTACCTAACAAATTTTAACAAGGTAGGAGTAATTTTGTTTATTAATATGTAATGAATAAAGTATACGGAAATCAAAGAAGTCTCTCAGAAAGACATCAAAAACGTCCCAAGAACACTCCCAAGGTTAATGAAATTATATAAGAACAAACTATATAACGACACAAACAATTTCATTAGTATCTATTTCATGGCAATCTTCTTTGGCAGTATAATCGCACACTCTTAATTGTTGTTCGAATACTATATAATAAATTAATATCACTTAATAACCTACTTCATTTCATAGTAACTGTACTCTCTTCCGTGTAAACAACGTTCTATTTGAGCAAGGTATTTCACTCAGCAAATATCACAATAATTATTTTATGTTGCGTATTTCTGATTTTCCTCTGAATTCATCCCTCGCGTGCTTTGTTCGTTGAATCGGAAGACATTGTAATTTCCTTGATGCTTTAATAAAGTTTGCATAAATTTTCGTAGCACAACTCGTAGGATAAAACGTTAATTGTTTAAAGTTTAAGCAAGTCAAGCTTCCGAGAGAATCGCTATCGCTAGAAAAATCTGCTGATTAATTATATCTCATGTACCGGGAGACTTTTGACGTCTATAGCTACATCTAAATTAATTAATGCATTCCTTTGACTTCAAGATAATAACTTCGTCGCGGCGCCAGATGTTGACGGGCATAATAGCTGAGTTATGAATTTTAATGTCTGCTCGACGAAAATCCGAATGAATATTGAACAAATAAAAAAGGATAATTAGACTAGGAAAGGATGTTTCCGTTGAGGAATGGACCGGCAAGTCCCAGAAGGAAAATTTGCTATGAACAGTGAAAAGTAATTATGATGAAAACTCATTTAAAATGCAAACAATGAAAGCTCTATGAATAAGTACATCGTACTATTATGACGTTGATAGGTAAGTATTACTACTGTTTTGATATTTGAATTATGTTGAAAAAAAATAATCCATCTGTCTTTGTTGCGCATGGCTGTGGAATCATGTTTAGGGCGGATGCAAAAGAATATTTATTACGACCAACCCGCCCTTGCTTCATTTCGCAGTAGATAATTCATTAAATGTAAACCTGGAAAGATAAACTTCCGTAATAACAGAGAGTAACGAAACCTTTATTTATTATCGATCATCAGCTTAATAAATTATATTATTTGTGGCGTCCAATAATAATATTGAAATAAACATTGGAATTAATTAAATACCTATCTAATTTCTATAACAATATTGCACAAACAGTATAATTCACATATATTAGGTATTCCAATCAGTTGGTAGCCTGTTGGCATACCTTCAATGTTCTAAAAATAGTTTCTTAAATATATATTTTGTGTTTAAGGCAAAGAAAAAAGAAAAAGAATTCAAAATCTAAGAAAATCAAGATGTAATTAACATTAAAACGATTTGTGAAAAGTATGTACCGCAGACCGTCGTCTATTTTATGTATTAAGACTTTTATTCCTGCACAATAACTTGAACGGCATTGTACGTAAACTGGAACTTGGTACGTCCTGCTTCACAATATGGAATATATTTCCATTTCTAAACGCCAGATGTGATTACATTTATGTAATGAAAAGTTAAAATATTTTAAATTTAGCATTATTATTTCATTTTAATAATTGAAGCTCTAATCTTTTTTAAAATATAATACGTTTCAACGCAAAAAAAGGTATATGTAAACTGTACTGGTCTTATCAGATCGATTGAATGTTTTTCAAAAGAGATACGTAACAATATTTCACGCATCTGCTACTACACTACATTTTACGTAATACTCGTACCTACAGACTATAAAATGAAAGGCTCAAAATCAAATTTGAATACTCGAAAATGAACTTGACGTGATATTGGAAATTCATACATCAAATCAACAAAGTTTACCATAACTATTTCGCGTCTAATTTCAGAAACTGCTTGGTGGATAGACGAGCAATCTCTCTTGGTATGTGTATAGGAGCACTATTGACGCATTGCTTCGGGCTATCCTTTACAGCTAAACGAACCTTATGTGATTCAAAGCATTGATGGCTATCAGCTAAATACGAGCAATATTCATGAGTCTAGCAAGAGCTACAGGTACATATTATATATGCATACACTGAGAACTTCTGTACTTCAGCCATGAAAGACGAGCTACGTGAAACAAACAAGGAATGCATTGTGCTCATACTACGAACACATTCGTAGGTATAAACGTAAAGATAGCTCTAGGCTATCAGCGGAATATACACAGTCGACTCATTTCTCGGTAAAGGAAAGTCAATATAATAAAATAGCCGTCCCTATCGATATCTTTTCCGTTTAAGTTTATGATGCAGCTCGAACGTAATATATAGCATTAACAAAGTTATCGAAGTGAAATTGCAAATAGGAAATTACTTCGTTACATTCTAGAAATAAGGTTCATAACAAGGCAAAACGCGATCGCTAAATAAAACCCCTGGAGACATAGAAACACATGATTGGTCTGCTACATTACGATTGGCAGGAACTCGGCAATACACCTCTAACCACCTGTGTGTATTCAGCCGAACACCACTCATATCGACACACTAGCCCACTTCGATACGCCAATAGCGCTACGATACTCCATATTAAAGGCCCCAAATTGCAGTTTAATTTATTCCGTACGTGTCTCGGCAACAGAAGCACAATAACCGGCCAAAACAATACCGTCATTTATTAGGGGCGTTTGATTGCATTCATACTTGCTTTCCCTAATTTCAGTTTGTATGCTGCTCTTCTTTCAATGGATAACAAAGTCAACAAAACGTTTTAATGGAATCGGAGCGTGAACAGCAGATTACGTCCAATGTCCATGTGCGATTCTATTAAAACAAAGCTTCACAATAAAAAATAAAACTTTTACAAATTACAACATTTTCATATTGCCGACTAACTGTTTTCCACGACTGGAAAAATTCAAATGGACGCAACATATTCTCATAGTTCTTTGCAATTGTGCTATTATCATGAAAGTAATACCTACAACAGATTATTGTTTATAAAGCATCCTTTTCATTTGCATAATTTCGAAGTATAAGCTAAGAATATGATATTTCAGCGCAAAAACTATGTAAGTAAAGAAGCGAAAAACAGTTATGGTATGAGCAATTATCATACTAGACGTTTCAGAGGTAACTGCCGAAACGGTTTTATGAAAGCGGGTCGGTTTGCAGTAGCACTGATATCGTATAAAATTAAAATGCTACAGCTTTTTCGACACGTGAACAGAATAGATTGGACACTGCTTTAAATCTACATATATGGCGACTGTGAAAATATTACGTGTTTTTTATTTGTTATTACTTGCAAAATTCATGCTTACGTGCTATGAATAATTGTTTAAAATAAAATGTTGTCATTTGCTTGGTATATTTAACGAAATAAATAAAGCCAATGCTACATCATAAACTCTACGTGATATGGATTTATTATGATTTTTGTTATGATACATAAAACGTACCTACCTATATGTATCGATCTTAGTATTATCTGATAAAGTAGCAAGTGAGTTAATGCTTATACTATTAAATATTAACTTAATTTAAAAGCTTGCAGATGGAAAATATAATCATGATACCTAATTAATTCAAGTATTTGTAATGACAATTGAACTTAGTTCACAATATAAAACAATGAAATGTATACATGTGTAAAAATATTCGCAGTTCACTTGTAAATGTAATCTTCTTGACAACATCCACGAGTTGTAACATAAAACCAAATCTAAACAACAAACTGAATTCTAGATGCCATTTTATGGCGATTCAAATGTTTCTTGGCCTGTATACGATATTTACGACAGGGGAATGACAAGATTATCATACAACAACAAACTATTCGGCCTACTCTTTCGGCATTGTAACGCATAAAAACAATTCGTGTATCAGTATACGTATTGTAGCCAAAATTGGCTCATGCGAAACGTGGCAGAAGATTTTTATTTCACATACAAGTACAAGATCACTTAAACCCTAATGCCTGAAAGTTTTCTTACTTTCTTTTCAAATAACGGGAGTGCCTAAACAAATAAGAGGTTTAAATATATAATATTATATTACATACAACTTAATCTATTTCACGAGATCATGTAAGGGATGGTAAAGGCTACTATTTGTACGTATAGAGCATTTAATTAACGTAACATAACGCTGTCAGGAACTTAGAAAAGGGAATATCTTCGAACGATTGTGAAGTCCTAAGTCCACATAACGAAGTTACGCATAAGGGTCTTCACGATATATTGATCTAGTCCTATTTGCGCAAATAATCAACAATGTAGACATTCTTTATAAAATCAGATTGAACCCTTAAAAAGTAGTGTACACTCTTCAATGTTTCTAATATCGTTTATACTTTACAACAATACTTTGTATCAATATATTTTTGTTGTTATTTACGATTGATCATAATACTTTTCCAACTAAATAAACAGTGGCAAAAAAGGGTCCGGTTTCAAAGTCCACTTGTGCCGACCGAAAGCTTACTTTTACTTTAAGATGTAATCTGAAACGTTATGTATCGTGTATTTTCCTTTAATTTTCTAAATATAGATGGCATTAGTTTACATGGCCTTATGGCCTAATAGAGAAAGATATTAAATTAACGTAATATGGTCATTTAAAGAAACAAATGATACCTAAGGTCGTTTGATTCGATGATTAATTCATTTTCCAAAGATAAGGCCAAAAAGGAGATTTTTATAAACTAGCTATTAGTATATTACGCTCTTCATTCTAGTCAAGCGAAATTTCAGGCTGAATACTTATGAAGAAAATAATGTGCGGAGGCACGCACACTGGAATTAATTAAATAGTTAGGTACACTTTCTAGAAAAAAAAATACCTAATAGTTTTTAAACTGATTGACTTAAAAACTTAGCGACCTCAAAGGTTAGACAACGATTATCTCGGTCACAGTTAAATTGGAATTTGGACAGAAACCCAAATTGAATACGGTAAAATTGTCTCGATATAAATCTTTACAATTTAAATAAAGTTATCGACTAATTTTAAGAAAATAATTGATAACATTGGAGTTACTATGAGAATATTACGAAAATAATTATTACGAATCGTTTCCATAAGATACAGCTGTAACATACACATTTTGAACTTAACCTCACCACTTAAATAACTATATTAATAAATTTCCAGTGCGAACACCACCTCTCAAATTAAACTTACGCCTTTCTTACAACTATCTACGTGTAACTTACTCGAATGTTCTTCGCAAATGTCTTCTGTTAATTTAACGCGGAAGAGAACTTAAACATTGTAATGTAAAACTTTCAATGTAATGAGTATTATTCACACACATTCACGTGTGGTGCTAAGTGTTATGCTCGATGTAAAGCTTTATTATTTAAAAATAAAAATAAAACTTACTTCGAGCTTTTCGGATTACATGCCATTACCACAAGCCGGTCTCTGTGAATTTATTTTATATTTTTATGTTATTCCATTTTAATGAATAGCACTTATGCTTAAAGCTGTCGTTATCTGTGCAATCGCCTATGTAGCTTTCTTTTTATAAAATAAAACAGAGACTGAAACGAAAAGCAGATAAAAATTCAAAACAATATAGTTCCATCTTGTCCTCTACTTCAAACACTTTTCGTAAATACTTGACACAGAAAGGCCAGGCTTAGTTTAGTTCTTGGCCAAAACAAAAAAAAATCTATTTAACTGAAACAAAACAAAGTTAATCCGCGTATAAATTGGCTGAAAATTTAATGGCAACGACCTATCAAGCTCTCAGGTAAAGCGCGGGTGTTTATATTCGCAAGCGCCATATTATATTATTTTTATGGACCGTTTATCCCACGTTAAAGATAAGAACAGAATTTACATACGAAAACAACTACAATATAATCCATCGTCTGAACGTAAAAAAGGAGTCACATTCAAGCTGAAGCGATTCGTTCGCTTTATACATGTTTGTTTTAATTTATTGCCAAGGATATCACTTGTGGCTTTAAACGCGGTAATAGAATAGTCTCGAGTGCACCGCACGTTATAGGGGAAGCATGTCTTACATTTTAAAAGGATTACGAGGTCTTGCGATTCCCGATTTATCTTCCTAACGACTTCCGCCGTGTGACGTGCGGTACGGGCCAACGCCATCGTTTCGCGACACTCGCACAACCTATCCGACCACACCATCCAGTTTCACGTTTACCATCATTTTTCATTCCGACATGCATATTCAACGATATAATAAATCATTCGCGACCAGAGCCAAACGAAATAACCTACTGTCCTGCTGGAGCTAGCTAAAATATGACACAAAATGTGAGCAAACAAAAAGCAATAATTACCCAGCCTTTCGAGTTGTTGATAAATGGCGCCGCTATTATCACTAGTGCTATAAAAATGTTGCTTGCTGTTTATTCAAATAATAATTCATACTTGAATTATTTATTGAACTCGTGACTTTGTCTTTGGTTATAAAATATATACTTCGTAATAATTCTGACATTGAGCCGCCCTTCATGTTATAACGCACACGGATTAAAATTCTACGATTTATATGAGAAAATATTATAACATATTCGAAAGATTTTAAACGAATAACGGAAAATATATAATTAGGATAACTCTCGTGACACAAATCACTACCCCATTAGTTCATTGGCAATCTTGTTCGGGTACAGATAGATTAAGATATCTCAATTGAGATTCCGTGAAAAATGGTAATGAATTGCCGAAACTCCAAGGAGTTGTTTGTCGTAACCAGAAAATACGTCTGATATAACTTTTCGATGAAATTAAATCGATGTTGAATATCATTATACACATTCAACCAAGCTATATTTAAATATGGCTTGACCGTAACGGCCGTAACCTATCTGTATAACAGTAACTACCTCCAGTGCAATATGTATTTGATATTATGTAACGAAAATGATACCCTTAACGTTGTGTTAACCTTACTTGGAGGTCTAACAAACAATAATTAATATTGAATTACAAGTCTATAAGACGATGATAATTACTTAAACTAATACAAGTAATATAATTAAAATAGAAATAAACTTGAATAACAAAGAAAGCTGAGGTCAATAGCCTTAAAGCGATGATTAATATTAGAAATGGCTGCCTAGAAATTAATATTAATAGTTCACCACTGCAGTCATTAAGAAGGACTACATGCAAGTGTATATACTCCATTACCGCATAACACATAACGGCAATAATTCTTAATCCGCCATATATTATGAGCTACGTCCACATTTCACACAAGTAATATTATGTGACGAAGCTAAATGCGAGCAAATTCGCAATTTCGAAAGGTGTCATTCAATCGACACGGATTAGCGTCCCGTGACAACCTGTTTACATAATTATAGTCAGATTTGCTACGAATGTGTGGCGAATGTTCACGCCTAGCTCCACTAATCAATGTTTTAGTCATGAAAATTATTGCTCTGTCTGCTGAATCTAAATTGCGTTCAAATCGCTTTCAGGAACAATTTTTGGGCAACATTTGCGTTTTTGCGTCGCTTATTTCTGTTCCGTCGTGACGGTAAAATAATGGTAACAACAAAGGAATCTATTGTGGATTCAACCTTTCACGGAACGTTAAAATTTACAGATTGAATCTTAATGTAGGTGTGCTTCCCTTTAAGCCCTTAAAACTTATGTAAAGTTCATACGTACGCATGTTGTTAAGAGTGATTCAGCGAATGTAATCTTAAAGTAATGAGCCGTGACACTACCTGTGCGTAGTTTGGGCGATATGTTTGCGAAAACGAGGCCAAGCCTCCCCAAACTCCCCACTTAAAATGCTAACATTAAATAGACGATAGACGATTACTTACGCTTCTAAAAGGAGTTATTTTTACATATTAGATTCAAAAACATTTTCTTTATTCACGAATAATAGTTCCAGCAATGTTTATACAAATTAGGAAACAAAACATTGATGTTATTACTGACTAATTATTCTAATGAAATAATTCTCAAGACACAAATTATCTCTAGGCATAGGAAACATCTTTTGAGAGCGGAATTATGAAATCAAAATTTTTAAAGACATTTGATACAAAGCAATCCGCTTGGAGCCGAAGTTACAAAGGAAGCTTTGAAGGCGGAAAAGCAAAGAAATTACACGTAAGTAATTACCTACATTATACATAATACAATTAAGTTTTGATAATTAAATTGTAGATCTGCCGTATATTTCAGACAATATTATACTTAGGATTATTGAGATTATTATTCCACGTATACATATTAACCTTTGCGTTTGATACATACTTGGAACAAATGATTTGCAATCTAAATTGAATATAAAGTTTTCATTGAAAATACAAACGTAAGACCGTAATATTGCCGTAATACATTCTTCTTGTTATCCATACAACTTACAACACGATGACGACGTTACGACAAAAATCTCTTAACACAAGATGGAAACTATTGCATAGAATGCATATTATAACAAACACAAATGAAGGATCAAAGTTTTAAGTAGGGCTAGAGCATATGACGTGTCGCAACTCCAGTTGACCCATGCAAACTCTGAAACGTAAATCTGTTGCGCTAATACTAGCAGTATCGACGATGGCATTAGGTAAACGCTCTCACCGATCTCCAAATCTCTTCGGATCCGGGGATTTGAGCTCGCCGAATCGATATGCACATTCAACAACCGATACAAAAAGTCCAAAATGATCAAAACTCATAAATTAATTTGCACAGTGTTAAGTTCACACTTTTTGTTTTATATTGAAAGTGTATCCTTCGAATATTATAAACGCGAAAGATTATAACAAAGTATGTTTGTTACTCATTCACGAAAAACCACTTAATGATACTTGGTAGTGATGTAGCTTATGTATAGATATACTCGATATTGCCCGCGGTAAAACCGCGCCGCACAACAAGTCATGTATAAAAAATTCGACTCCATTTTAGACTTATACAGTCATTTTAAAGTTCTCTTTATTCCGGTCGGAATTAACATGTGACGATCATAACTTCAGAATATTGATTTTATGCAGTCTCATATCTCTCTTCAACGTAGCTTCAGGCGTAGATACCTATTATGCAATTCACATCTGTTTCAGATTTTCGGCCATTTTAAGTAGAACCTATACGTTCTGCCTGATGTTGCCTTTTAAAAGCGGACTTGGAAATAGAATATTAAACGTCTATTTTATGAGAAGATCTGCTAAAGTATTGGTATTAAACAATATGAACTGATTTATAGGGATGATTTTACTATGTATAATCTATTGGCTTCACAATTTTATTTAATAGCGACGATGATCTTAAATATTTCGTATTTATATTTTAAATGGATAACTAGAAAAAATGCGCTTTACCTATGTGATATTTATAAAGTATAATTATTTAACTTTATGATAATATAATTGTCTAATGAACAGCAATCTTTACATCGTTTGTAATACGACAAACTATTTTAAAAAAGTCGTACTAATTTATTGTCAGTACCATATAAGTTAAAAGGAAATACTTTATTTATAATAGACACTTTATTTTATCGGATTTATCTATTAATCCTCGTCCCTTTTTTTTATAGTGGAGAATGCATTTAGGCATACCCAGGGCACTCGGGGGAAGAGCCCTGGGTTATGTCGGACTCACCCTGCTGAGTGCAGGGTCCTACGGTCCTACCGACTAAACTCCACTGTGTTCCGCCGAGCCGCTTTATTGACGGGGCCGCGGGTATTCGGTAGAACCGCGTCCGCAGACCCGTCAGCGGCAGCCTATCTCCAGGCCCAACGCGAATGTGGCGGGAGCACGCCAGGTCTACCTTCCTGGGGGGGCGGCGTGAGTACGTTAGAGCCCTTTATAGCGAGCGGAGTCTCGTCGTGACCGTGAATAAATCGAACATAACCTTCCGAAAAAGTATTACTAGACCTATAAATTATTTAATTAAAAAGAACCCGTACATTGGACATATATTAATATGTCTGTATTAACAGATCCTTCGTATTTTTATATTTGTAGATATCATAAATTTTCAGCTTTAAAACATATGAAAGAAACATTTTAAAGAGAATTTAAACAAAATATTTAATGTAACCAAACTTGTTAAGACAGAGTTTGTTAAAATGAGCACAAGTTTTTCGGAATAAACTAATTTTCTTTCACCGCAATCTATACTGATATGTATATCTGCCTATCTGAATTTGTTGTATACAATAAAAACTTTCTTAAGGCGAACTGGCACAAACATTTAAACAAACTTAACCAGTCTTAATTGAAGCGCCCGCCTCGCTACGACTGATACGCGAAATAAGCGGTTAGGTTCTGGTAACAAAACCTCCGTTTTGCCTTTCTTCTAACTAAATTACATCAAGAACCACAGACTTACAAAAACGTCGCTATTAACTCCGGGTTTGAATATGGGAAAATTATATATATAAGAAATGAAATCCAACTGCCGACCGTTAGTCCTAGTGCATTTTAAATGAAATTGCTTCTTAAGAAGGATTGTGATACTCTACTCAGGATTAAGTGCTGTATAATCTTAGAATGGCGCTGTTATCCTCAGCTCAATTAGAAAATTGGTTTTTATAATCACATTCGCTGGGAACGGGAGCATAAAGTTCAGATTAAGGCAGCATTAGCAACAGTCATTATAGGATACACACAACGCTAAGAAATCTGATAAACATCATTTCAAAGAAATGTTCTCATGAAGGAACTGAAAATTACAAATTGTATTAAAACATTTTCTATTACACACTTTCTATTAAACTTAACAAAATAATATTCGCTTTCCAATTAACTTCATTGTTCTTCTTTATAGAAATGTTATATAATATCATTTATGAAGTTTTTAATTTCAATGTCCGAAAAACTTTAAGATACCTATAAATTTCTTTGTCTTCCCGTGGCCTTAAATAGCGAAAACAGAACCTTCCCAATTTCGTCTTGAAACTAACTCGGAATTTTAATATTGTTCATACTACCTTCGAACCGTTTAAATGCCGGGATCAACGCGAATTTAGCAAATTTTCGAAAGTCCTTTATGGAAAATTAATTAAACACTGGCGCATTTTACTGATTTGCAAAACGTAAGCGTTCCAAACGTGTTCATCATAATTAATGGAACCACATCAACGAACAACATTCATTGTCATCGAACACAGATTAATTATGTAAATTCGGTTTGGGCTGCAGCAGGCGATAGCAAAGGAAATGCTTACAAAACGACCAGGCCGACATCACTCAACCACTTGCAAGTTCGCCATACTTAAAAAGGCCGCCGATCAATCTTGGAACCATTATCGCCAACCATGATTTATGCAAGCCAAGTAACAACGCGTTTAAAATATTACCCGAAATGGAGCCTAGTACATTCCTAAAGATGGTCGTAAATCGTGATAAGATTCAAAGTACTTTATGTCGTGAATAATTGTTAACGCTTATCGTCTTACTTAAACATATTACAACTTGATACGGAATTGATCTTTGAAGATTATTTTGGTTTTAAATAATTATAAAGGACTGTATAACTAACTATAATTTAATAAATAGCAACTACTATACTTTGCTTGACCTAACATGAAAACCGATCAATACTCTTGATTAAATTGATACACAGTATATAATACTAATTAATTATGTCAGTAATCCCATTCAATTAGCTACGTATTGATTACGATATAATATATCTACTAAGAAGAGCTAAATATATTCACATCTATTATAATATACGAACATGCAATAATATCCCTTAACATCGGTGTACGGTCGGAATGGGAATTATTTCGACATTCCGGAGGTTAGCACCGGAATGCCTTCCAAATTGGGGTGACCAATCAAGAACCCATTGTAATTTTCAGTGCGTTATTTAGTTAAAATTATTTATCTGTGAACACGGTAAAATTTTGCCAAATAGTCCTGAAACTATGTAATAAAAAAAGCTAGCAATTGTTATTTAGTAATATTCTATTCTCCTTGTTTTGTTTGTATTAATGGTGGATGTTGGGTGGATGGACAATGGTTCATATTTTAAAGAGTATTCAATAAAAACAGTACCATTAAGATTAATTACGATACTTCAAAAGCCAAGATAAAATTAGTTGTTTTACCAACTCTTCAAAAACAAACTTGGATCTTTATAAGTTCGTTTTAAATATTGCAGTTTACTAGCTGGCAGTTTTATTTTTATTATCATTTTCTTTTATTGGAACTACGAGTTAATTTCTTTATTTAATTTATCTACAGCAGTATAAGGAAAATTTATAATAATTCACGTTTCACATAAAACAATAAATCAAATTTTATCAATCATATATTTCAGACAGCGGCAATCAAAGTCTGAATCAATAAAGAGGGCAAACTCTCGAAAACGAAGGTAAACACACGGGATTGCGTCACAAGGGGAAGACTTGCGAAGAGGTCCACATCACCTATTTTTCCTTTCCACACTTAATGAGTTAATCAACACTCGCAAACACATTCTTTAAGTTCCACGTACGTTCCTGTGAAGATAAAATGGAATAATCCCGAATAATATCTTAATTTTTAAAATTCATGGTGTTCTTATTGTCATTCTTTTATTCGCCTCCGACTGAATATTTCCTGAAGAATTTTGGAAATATTACGGAGATGGAAATGTATATCACGACAAGAATACTCGTATTTATTATTCGATACATAAAGATTCAGATAAATATGACTGAAAAAACTTCTTAACGTCTCATATTATTTTCGATATTATAATGATCATTATGTGTACGATAATGTTACGTTTTCTGAAAAGTAAGTTAAAAAACATTCTACAAGCATAAATATTCATATCAAACATAAATTTCCTCTTTTTTGCGAATTAATATCAATTCATGACGCCGGGTACGCTTGAGTAGAGTACTACACATGTTAATACCTACTATATAAACAACGACCTACATTTATTTATAAACATTATGTTTTAATATAAAATCCGTATCACCGCGATTTATTTTTTTCATATTAATGAATAACAAACCATGTTTTCAAACTGATTCCTTTGTATGTAATATATGCTTTATGTTAATAGATACTTTTCAAGTCGATAGACGATAGAGAGATAGGAAGAAAATAAATCAGTGTTGCAAAAAATCACAGACGTTCTTAGTTTATGATCAAATCAAGGTATTATTAATTATCTATTCTTTACTAATTTCTTAATTATTTTGGCCGTCTCGAAGAGAAAGTCATATTACAATCAAACTGAGCAATGAACTGTAAACATGGAGTTCAATAAATTAAGAGGATCGTTATTTTCCAGTACGAAATTATCTTAATAAGGAGCTCTGCGCGTTATTTATCGAAACATATCCAATAACATTACTCCCTTTCGGTTTACTTTTAATTTATCATTGATGTACGAAATGGTAGTTCATTTATTAATTTGATGGTATAATACGCGATATCAATCATGTGGGTGGGTAGTGGAGTGGTGGCCGACGAGCGTAGCCAGCGTCTCCCCCATTCATCACACTTCGAGCGTTCTTAAGTGCTTTAACGCTGCCTCTGGGCCAACTCCTTATATCCCACTCTCTCGCTACATAAACAATCGCAAACTAAATTGTTTGTACAATATTTAAGAACGCTCGCTGTTCATGGTGGATCTCATTGTTGTATTTCTTGTTGTTTGCTCCGAACACTCACAATAACAACGTTAAAATAAACGTGCATGTTTACTCAAACTGAACTGCCATTTAAAATGACACTATTCATTGTGTTCAGTAATTTAATGCGCTTTTAATTATAAAATGGATTCATTTTATAATTCTTCATTTTTAAGAGGACTTGAGCTTTACACGGTATAATAGATAGATATTATATTCTTGGTTAGTTGGTTATATTTTTATATGGACATAAGGATACACGTGTTTTGTTACTAAGAAACTGATCACGTATCAATACTCGTCGTTACAATGCAAACAAGTTCGTTCAAAATCAGAAAGAGTGTATTGAAAAGGTCCTAATGATTAACTTCTGCTTGTGCCGGTACAAATCTTTTCGGCGAAATGGAACCAGTCGGATATATTACAGTTAAATAACAACAAGGAAACAAGTTGTGTCGGCATGCGAGCTATTCTGTTTAATAGCTACATTCGAAGTTTAGTTTTCGAAAACCGCAATTTGTACTGATGTCACTTCACCCCGCCTACGATATCTTGCCTTGAATAATAGCCGAGTAAAACAATTCGTTGCAAACTCAACAAACTCGACGAAAATATATGTACCATCACTGATAAAGTACATCTAATTGAGATTGAAATCTTTATATTAAAATTTTCCCCTTTTTCGCTATTTTCCAAACTAAAGCTTGTCACTTTACAGCGGCTAAATAACATGTTTAAAGAATTATTAGAAATAGAATTCTGAATTACGTAGAACGTAGATTCCTTTTAAGTAGGGATGTAACGATACCGATACCGATACCGATATATCGGTATCGCCGATAATAAATCAACCGATACCGATATTTTTTTATTAAATTCTTTCTTTTCTTTTATGTTTTTGCATTGTATTCATTCATATTGTTTTATTTCTGTTTCTGTAATAGTGTTAAGGAAGAGCGGAACCTCCTGACACAAGCATTTTATTTGCTTACTAGGAGTGTTCCAATCACAAATTTGTTTATGTAAAGGAAAGAAATAAATAATTTTGAATTTTTTTAATTTTTAACGTGATAACGTTTTTAAAATCGTTTTAGTCGGGTGACATGTTCATAAACTTGTGTCACACCAAAACCTCACGAGCGCGATCGCAGGTATAACGAGAGAGAGACGGACCGATCTCCCGTTTCATCTCGAGCGCTGCCACTGCATTATGTTATCACGTAAACATCTCGATCGTAAACCTACTTTACAAACAACCAATTTTGCACGCCTCATAAGCGAAGCGTTGAGGTGGGTACTACTGTCACTTCGCGCAAAACATCTGATTTTTCAAACTTAAAATGTCTTTATGTATCATACATTGCACTTGTAAGATAATACATACACACACATATTAAGAAAAAACACTATTTTTAACATTCATGATATTTTTGATGTCATTTTTGTTATTTAAACTAGTTAAAAAACAGTTTAAAAAAGTTCTGTCTTGGACGTCCGTGTGTCTGTATGTGCGGAGGATTTTCTTGTTAACACGATAGCGACCGAAATACTTTACTAATCGAGTCTTTTTTTTTCTCTTACGCTTGAGTATGCTCAGGAATAGAACCCTTTCATTTTTCAGGGTCTGATTCGATGTGGTTTAATTGTTATTAAATAAACAAAAATAATAATTAATAAATAATTATTAAAAAAAAAATTATGAGGCGTGCACTTTTGGATTTTCCAAACTATTTTTAATATCAAATAATTCAAAAACCCGCGCCCAATGAACGATGCGGGAGGCCGCCCGCGCGTGCGCACTTTGTTTTCTGAAAAAACTCTACCAATAGTAAACTTTTATTAGGTACTGATTGTATGTGTATAACTTAAAGTTTAACTGACTTCGTAAAATAATACTAAAATAAATGGTTTTGTTGTTTTTTGATTTGGCATTTTTATTTAAAAGAATACGATTAACAGTTGTCTCTGTTAAATGTAGGTAACTTTTTATGCATAATTCACTATTTATTTTTCTACCAAGCCATCGATATCGGTATCGGTATCGGTATCGCCGATACATTACTACAAATATCGGTATCGGTATCGTATCGGCAAAATCATGTATCGTTACATCCCTACTTTTAAGTTTTATGTTGTTATTTAAGTTCAGCCAATTATTTGTATACCTACTAACTAAGGTTAATGTTTTGTATTGATATAATATAGTATAAGTTTTCTAAGTAAGAGAATGCTAGACTAATTATATGCAAAACCAAAGCTCTTAATAACTTATGCGTCTTAAACTAAACAAACTTTAAGTCCGATCTTAAGCATGCATATGATTATAAGTTCTATATAGAAGATAATTATTTAATATACTTGCACTATATGTATCTTGCTCAAGGGATACGAAATACACACTTAAAAGATTAAAAATTTAAGACATTTTAAAACACCTTTTCCAAAGCCAGATAAATGCACACTTCATTTGATCGCAATTTAGTGTAAGCCTAGATATGGCCATATAAGCCGTAGAACAGGGGTCGATGGTGTGAACGGGCTTAGAGATAACCTCCGTGTACCCGCACCCTCTAACCAGACAATGTTGCTTTACCGAGAATGAAATAAATAAAAACTGTGATATTAATTTCATAGACATTTAACATAAACATTCCAATTAGCATCAAAAAATTAATGCGTAAAAAAGTTGATGGCGCAGGTGACACGTAATGGGGAAACGCATTAAGCTCTCGCGGAACTCGCACCGCAAACGAGGTTCGAAATAAAATGCACTAATGATCGCCTCGCTCGCCGTATCGACCGACTTGATAACATTAATATTTACAATATTAATGCTTAAGCAATATAAGTTAACGACTCACCATAATCAAAGTAGCAGTCGAACATATTTTCTCTCCGGAATAAATTGCTATTACAGATAGGAGTTCAAAGGATTATACGAGCGAGCTGGAGCGAAGCTTCTTTAGATATCGCTTACATTACTCTGCAATTAAACGCCATTTCATGGAAGAATTTAGCTCTAGGAAACTCTACAATATTAATACTTAAAACTAATCATTATTATATTTTCTAAGAATACTAGATGTTCATAAACCTACCATACCTGAATACATTTTCTACATATTTTTCGCACTTTAAAAAAAAAGTATACGTCAACCAATTATATCATGTCCCAAGGCGTCGACGCAGCTATTTTGTCTTTGCCTTATCGACGTACCGCCTCATCTTCCCACATTTCGTAAATAAGCGTAGGTGTGATTAGTTATTATCTTATTACATAAATTGGATAGTTGTATAGAATAACGGTACGTCTATGTATTTGTGAATGGAGCTATTTATATTACCGTCCCGTTACTCATATTTCTGACAATACAATTATACAATGCCCGAATCGTTGTACTCTGGCTTTTGCGAAAATAAATAACCCTTTGAATTAGTGTAAAAACATGATTTTATGTAATTGCTTAAACTGATAAACAAGTCCGAAACATTTAAGAAAAATTTTAAAAAATAACTATCACAGTTGAATTTGCAGATACTTTAACGTCTACATCTAAATATATTAAATTAAAACATTAAATTACAAAGCCTTTCAATCACGTAGATAACACATAAACCACACCTAAACACTAAACCACATCGCGATCGTTATTAATTGAAACCCTAATTAAAATTATTACTATGATCTTGCAAATTTTTAACATTTATCTTGAGGTATTTCATCACTGTCTTATATGATTTTTTTTTTATGGTAGAAGAAGGCAAACGAGCCGACGCTGACGCCTTGCCTGATGGTAAGCTAAGTGCGCCGCCCATAGACTACCGTAACTGGGTTACGGGTGTTGCCTACTGGTAGAGGGAGAGGGACAGGAAAGAAATGATGGTTTGTATTATATTATAAAACGTAGCATGAATATTTATCCGGAAAATAAAGTTACAACGAAATTGATTAAACTGGAAATAGCCATCTGATAAAAGAAGTGATTATAACAAAACAGGAAATTGTGTTTTTTCTGACAAAAACTAATTACAGATAAAAAATACATAAAGCAAGTCATTTAAGGCTTAATAGAGGCTTTGGGGTGCAATACCAGTCGGAAAATGAGTTTAAATTGTTGTGCGAGTTTGATAATATTATTTGCGTGTATATTTCAAATTATATTAAATCAAAGTAATGTAAAACGTTATGTGAGTAAGCAAAAATAGCTATTTTTTGTCTTGTGTGAAATGAGTAGTAAAATTAATAAATCTTTGTACAATGTGTGTACTTTCATATCTATTTTTTATTTGGTTACTTTATATTTATAACTTTTATATGAGATTATTATTTTAGGGGCCATATAAGGCATCTTGGGACAAGTATGAAATATGTAAGGGTCCAAAAAAATCGAATTGTGGTAATGTCAGGATTGAGAGCCTAAAGAACATGTCCAATATAGTATTTTTATTAAACATTTCAAAGGACTGTGCTATAACAAAGGTATTTTTTTATTCAATATTTTTAATTGCACTAAAATATCCTCATTATAGAATTATTTTAGAATAAACTCTTGCAATGTTGCAAACAACCTTTAAACCCTCACAAATAAAACTTGAATGTTGTAGGCTAAAGTTGCAACGGGAACAGTAAAACATGGCAATAATACAATGAAAAAGTTATGGAACTATAACTTGAACAAACCCTGTCAGCATTTCGTGCTTGGCCCCATACTAACGAAAGCCTTCAATTTGTCTTCGAATTGCATTATACTCAAGGTAATGTACCCATTGCTTATACTCATAAATTGTTCTTATACTTTGATCGATTCTGCACGATAAAAAGTTTATATATTAGATTAAGAAATTCAAACTTTCTTTTTATTTATTAAAATCGTGCTTTATGAAAGTTCTAAATACATGAAAAGCCGTGTGTATGACTGAAGCTTAACGGTTCGGGAAATTCATGATTTCCGTAAAGGAACGCCACGAGGTCAAGTTGGATTATAAAAAGGCAAATAAAAGGAAATGTTGGAAACGAATTCAATTTTGTTGACAGGGCCATTACGAAGTAGCTATAAATATGCATGAGATAAGCGCTAATTTTCTGGGAACAAGTTTTTTTTACGATACGTATTTCTTCAAAACCATGGCTTACAACGACCGCAATAATTTCATTTGCGTCGACACAGTTATCAAAATATCTCCCAAAGAACAGTAAGTAAATATATTAAAAAGTATTGTAATAGTGTATCCAATAAACAATCTGAGAGATTTGATTTTTATTTATTGCCTCTTTTCATTGTTTTCAAAGTTAATAGGCGCCAGGCTTTTTTACACGATCGATCGTAATACAACTGCCAAGCTCAGCAGAAACTAGCTGGCAAATTTGATAGAAAATCCCAATTGAAAATCGAACAGTAATTCGTTTGCAGTGCTATTCCAAGAAATTCTTTTTAGAATCTATTTTCACAACTCCGAAACTGTATTCCGTATTATTGTATATTTTTCAATTATATGGGTATACTAACAGCGCGTGTGTACATAGTCTTATGTTAAATGTATTCAAAGCCAGTGAGGCATGAGAGCGAAACTATGTCGCAGTAATATTGCCAATTAGAAGTAAATTATATATAAATTAACTTAATAATTCATTGCCCGATTTCCTAATAAAGCGAAATTCACACCGATTTTAATTTCCTTATTTTTGCCAAAAACTAATAATCTACTTTCGCATATACAAATTTACATATTAATTGTTATTTTTAAAACGATGAATAAATTATGTAAAAAAAACCATCGCCAAAATCTCTCCCATAGTTGAATTGAAACATGCATCGTACATATTTGTACTTTCTATACGCGTAATAATAAAAAATGTCAACATTTTCAACGGAAAACTTAATTTCATCACTATTAAAACTCGTTACAAATGGTTGTCTGACCCCCGCTGCGCCCGTCACGAATACCGCAAAAGAGAAAAAGACTCAAACACAGCGCGCAAATTTTTCATAACGCGAACATGAAAATATAGCATTAATTTAACCTCTCTCATATACCAACGACATGATAACGCTATTGAACTAATTATGCACGCTTAGTCCTAGAATGTTAAAGCTTTAAAACCCTACAAAGCGTGTTATAAAAATTAATTCGTGGATGTTTTATTAAATTTAATAACAAAGAAAATTATACAACAGATTATACGGTCTCCGTGGAAGTCGTTGTTAGGAGAAAATCCGGCTAATAATCGGGGTCGGCACCTGAGCTGGTGGTTGTTGGACGCGCTAATTCGCAAAGCGCAATATAAATTACAACCTCTAAACAATGACGGCAACTTGCCCTGTTACCGAATTATACAGAAGCACACTAATGTACTCGCTAAAAGGATTCAACCGAAATGCGAATCATTTCAGACCGTCTTGAACGTGCTGCGAAATGAGCTGCTTAATTATTTTGTACGTATGGAGAAGATAATAATGCGGTCTGATAAAATAATTACGCGTGTTTATTTACAATGTTTGCAATTTAGTATAGGCACGTACGTTTATATATTATGATCTTAATCAGTGTTTTAATTAAATGTATCGTCTCTTCGTTTTAATTTATTTAACTAACATTCAGAATGACATTTTGAGGAAAAACTCATTAAAACTACGGATACTCCAAAAGACGCCAGACTGGTGAGTCAGGCAGTTAATTATTTTTCTCGGGCCGTGATTTGCAAAATTCAACTCGCTCTCTTTAAGACGATGACACGGTTCATCGGTTAAACGAAGCCCACAATAACAAGCATAATAAACTAAGTTTCAGCAGAAAATACCTCGGTACGGTCTCATCTGCTAAAAAAAACTTCCGGTAAAAGAAGTTTTTAAATAAAAAGTGCAGGAATTTTTACACTTCGAGTAAATATTGTGATGGAAATGGAGGATAGCTTGAAAATCATGGCCTTAATGATTTCGAAATGAAATTCAAATTGGCCGTATGTGGAATGAAGTCTCTCGTGAAAATGACAATAATGGTGTTAGACCGGGAGATACTGACACAAAATTTCGAGTCATTTGTAACAGGATGGCGGTTCTACAGGGTCCTTAGTACGCAATGACAAAAAGAAAAATGATAGTGTGAACGCTGGTACCGGCGGCTTAGTCGCGTGGGCGTTAGTCGAACTCGTCGGAAAATAGCGAAAGGCAAACGATTTGTAACAGTATGGCACTTATTTTTCCTGGAAGTTTGAGGATCAAAGAATATAAATGCAAAATTTCAAAGATCTAGGTGTTGGAAATCTTCACTTATATAAATTAATACTAAATTAATTTTTCAAGTATGACAGCACTTTTTCCCCCTACTAGAAGTATGGCAAATATAATAATGGTCACATTTTATCAAATACTCTCCAAAAATCCAAATGCAATACTGGTACAAAAAGTTTGGCGAAATAAATTTTTTTTGCAGATTTTCGGCGGTATGGCGACCATTTGGAATCGTCAGAAAAGTATGGCATAGCGATTTTCGTAAATGGCTGCACTACGATGGTTACCTGTGCAAAAGTTAGCCTGGTACAAATGGTTGAATAATTGTTTTATTTAAATCAACATATTCGCGTCGGTATGGCGGGCTGTAAGTCACACCGGAAAAGTATGGCTTGACACTACCGCCTACTTCTTTTTTATGGGCTATCGGTAAATACTAAAATTTTTGTGTTACAAATCGTTTGACTTTCGCTATTTTTCCGACGAGTTCGGCTAACGCCCACGCGACTAAACCACCGATACCAGCGATCACACCATCATTTTTCTTTTTATCATTGCGTACTAAGACCCCTGTAGAACCAGCATCCTGTTACAAATGACTCGAAATTTTGTGTCAGTATCTCCCGGTCTATGTAACACACGTCTGAAATTAATCAGCACCCGTCATTGATCAAATTACGTTGACGCCAAGAGCGGTAACTGGCCCATGAATCAAATAGCTCGTGAATGGCTCGTGAAATTTTTGAAATGAATTTTATATGAATACGTAGATACGTAGATATACGTTATTGGCACGGAAGCAGGCTATTTAAATGCGTGACCCGTCATTAGGCACGCGGCCCGAGGTCCCGGTCCGCCCGAGTACGCACTTGATGGCTTCGCATAATCGACCTGTTAACGTTTCCCCGTGCCAACCTCCTGCTTTTCCCCATTTATTTTTATCACCTATATAGATTTCGTGACCGCACCCTTGGACAAACAGGAGAAACTTTTTCTTACTTAATCCGGTAAAGAGTCTTATTGAGACCCAATTTAACCCACGGAATAAGCGATTTTTAATGTAAAGCCCGTGGTTACACTGTCTTAGAGATTGATAAACATTAGAATTCTTGAAAACTTTTATGATCTGTATATGAAATGCTTTTTTATTTATACTTACGTGTCCCAGAAGTTGTTTCTTACCTAAAACAAATAAGAGTAATCATTAGCGAGGTTATAATGGAAGAAGAATATAGAAAAATATTTATACAATAAATAAATAATTTGATCATGTAAAACCATTACGAACGTAATACTATGAAATGTGGGAAAACCCTTCGTAAAAACATGTAAAATAACACCTGAGTGGGGGATGGGAACAATTTACGGCATATTGTATATGTTCCAACGGGTTGGTAAACATTGTACGCTATCATAGTCGGCCTTTACGAAATATAAAATTGAAAACGCCCAGTCATAAAGAGGTGCTGAGGCAAATTAATTCAGTTCTTTGAACAAAGTTGTTTTCAAAATGTTCTCTACCCCTCCACTACCTTTATACTAAAGATCTCAGCTTATCCAACTAACAACACCTACGTTTTATAAGAACAATGAACAAAGAAGATATTGTTTTTACTAGAACACGGACAGAGCATAGCACAATAAAGTCATATTATTATTTGTATGGTCTCATTGTTGCGTAGCCACGAGCACATTGGCGTACGCTACACCTGTCGGCGGCATTTGCCACCAGGGACCTCACTTCAAACTATTCCTTTGTATTTCCACCGCGTAACAAGTTTATTTCATTTTACTCTTCATCCTCTACAGTCTAACCGAATAGAATGAATCTTTTTCCCAACAACACGGGAAAAGCCTAAAAATAAATAACAACACTTTCCGTGTTGCACGTTACAATGAGATTACTACGTCAACTTTCGCAAAGTTCAGAGCACAGCTGTGCCGTATAACGTATTACATAAAGTGCATTATGAAAACAAAAATGTATTTTTTTGTGGAAAAATCCCGTGAATAAACGCGTAAACCGAATGATTAGCAGCAACGAAGAGAAAGAACACCATCAAAAAGTAATATTAAAACTGCCTGAGGCTTGTAAAATGTCAGTCCCAATAAAAGTTAATAAAAGCGCATACTTACGTAAACAGAAAATATATATTTTTGTTTAACCTTCTTTAGTGAACAAAGATTTCCTTTTTAGAAAGAAATCATAAAGTTCTTTTATTATTGTTTTAATGAAGCGTTTTTAATGTATAAAATTCATTCTATGACATTCTATGTTATAGAGATAAGCCCCTTTCACATTCATAAGATGGAAATAAACAAAACAAGGTGTCCTGAAAAGCTGAAAGGATTACACTAGACTTAAGAAGGTTAGAGGCGGTAAACATGGAGTCACTAAGATCACGCACACATCTACCTCAGCGTATTTGTAACACGAGATTTACGTAGCGGAAAATGTGCGAGAAACAAACTCCACATATCTGATGCTCTCATTTCTGTCATTATTACAGTAAAAATAAGGAATACGGGAACAACCAAAATGCGACGCAAAAACTTTCGTTCTCATTAAATTAAAATGGTAAAATTTAATATGCGTGCCTAAAAGTTCAACACATTATGTATATGAGTAGTGAATGTTCATATAAATATTTAAAGATGTTTAAAAATGTACACAATGTTCGACCTGACCACTCATATACGGCACGAGTGTTCCTAATGTCGCAACTGCAGTGTAAATCCAATACGTACCTAATGGGTACTAAACCTTTAAAATACTATATTTCCAACACTTACAGCTATCATATTATTTATGGTTTTTAGTGGCAATAAACCTTTGCTATTATACTGAGTATTTCTTACTGCGATGCGCGAATGTTATATTTGCGACAATAAGTAATCATAAAGACGGTATTTCATATACGTGAAGTGGCTTGGTGTTACGAGTGTGGAACGTGAGCTGAAAGAACCGCGACAGCGTTTATTGGAACACCTGCTTACTTGGGATATTATGAGTTTTAAACGTTCAAACAGAAACTCGTGACTGGAAATCTAGGCTGCTAGAACAACATCTTGTCAGAAAACTTGACAAGTAAAAGGATAGTTAGTATACGTAAGTATAAGGGTACGTTTGTACATTTATTTCTCGAAGATAATTCTATATGACTACATCTATTTGAAGGACAAAATATGTTGTCTTGAGTGTTTTCGTTTGTATAGTTTTTATTATATTGAATATCGTAGTGATTTTTGTAAAAACATCTAATATGTAGGCTTTCCACGAAGTATTCGTAGTAAACACACTTATAGTCAAGTACACCAAATATATTTAAGCTGACTACTTTCCAAACAAATAAATGTAGTATCATAGGATGACAAGTCTACGTACTAAGTTCTTATCACTATGTATTTTTTTTTCTAGAATAAGAAAATACAACGCACACAAAACATTTAAGTAAACAAAACACAAAACATTTAAACAAAAAGGTCAACCATGTAATACGTAGATTTAAATTAAAGAAAACCTAAAAACTTTTTCGAAGAAAGAACTATTTCGAGTGCGGCAGTCCTTTTTCTTGAAAAATTAAGGTCGACTCAGTGATTTGCCGTTTTTAACACAGAACTGATTTTCATTCGGCCCCAAGGGAATGCTCGGTGACAGGGTTGGTACCCTTAGAATATTAATAAAAATATGATTTGTATTCACAGATGCTACTTTATGTTTATGGGTAGACTCAATCGGAAGGTCTGGCCAGATCATAAATCGGTACAGGGCAATATTAGAGCGTCGCTGGCGGTCGTGAAATAGCATTGCCAGCCATGTCGCACATTGCCTAACTCGCTCATAACGAGCAAAGATCATAAATTCTAAAGCGATGCAGGGGCATTCACCGAAAGTTACTATGTGATTGGAACATCTAAAGCTTATTTATGAGATTATGGTATGTTCACATTAATTGTTTTTGGTAATCAAGTGCCTACAATATTTGTTTAGGTCACTCTCATATAGAGCCTGTGTGCGTGAGCCATACTTTTGTTGCACAGGCTCGCAAGTAGCTTCAGTAGTATTATTTATTAGTACGACTGTCTGAATACTTCATGAGTACATAATTGTAAAAAAGGATATCAAAGTTTAAAAGCATATTTTTTTTAATACTAGTTTGTCAATAAAATACTCATAGTGCTAGCAGAATTCACGTTATACGGTAATTTTACTGTAAAAATATAGATATCGAATATATTTCAGGAGTGAACTGGAAATAGCTGGCATAGATCAAAAATTCAAATTAGATTTATTGATTTACTTTTAACCCCATTTATATGGCTTACAAACATATATCACATGTATGCATGCTACCTTTATTTGGACGTTTAAACTAACATTTTAATTTATATGCATAGTTACTTCACACAGATTAATAGATAAAACTATGAACATTCTGAAACGGAAGGAAAAATTAATAAAGGGGCCATCAAAAGATAATAAGTTTCACATTTTACAGAACAATATCTAAAAACTGAATTAACAACGTCGCATTTGGCTCTTCGCAGAGAGAGCTTGCGTGCCAAGAGCCACCGTGATCCAGATTAAGAGCGTTACCGTATTGATTTAGTTTCAATTAAGTATGATACTGCTGTTGTAGTTTTGAATTTATATTCATATTAATTAAGTGTAAAATTCATTGTAATGTTACGTAACGTTGTTATGATTGGAAAACAAAATAAAAAAGCAAATCATGTGTATCTGTTAAAAAGACAGTTATATTTATATATGTGCAAAATTATATCAGCTTTTATAGAGCGAAATTGTAAAAATGACGCTTAGTAATTGTAAAAATGCAACAATACACTTAATATTATTCTAAAATATACTTATGTTTTTAATGTAGCCAAACACAATCTGACTTAATAATAAATAATAATCTAAATTTTTTCTTCTTATTGTTAACATAATATTATGTACATGTATTCACTAATTTAAAAACTAGGTTTCAATTAAAATAATTTACATCCGACATCAAAATGGCAAAAGATTCTAGATTTAATAAAACTAATACGTCGACGAAAGTCGAAACCCACAAAATTAATTAGTTACATACTTTTACTGAGCAGCCTATAACAGAATTCGTAGTAATTACGTTACATAACGTTTGTATATTTATATAGCTGATCTATTTTTATGAAAACCCCACGGGAAATCTATCCTATCATGAGGTACAATTCTTTATTTGACTTACTATATTCCTTGCTTTGTCGAGATATGTTATTATTTCTTGATACTGACATTTACTTCTCAATTATTGCAAGCAGCATTAATGCTTAAACAATGCAAAACGTTATGAATAAGCGATGCAATGTACAATGGGTATACAGGCTTAATATCGTAGTACAAAGCAACCCAGATGTTAAAGAACTCATTCAATCACCATCATTTATACCTCTCCTTAATTGACATGTCTAATTTATCTAACTAACATGCGTCTACTTTATTAATGTGTTGCGGGGTCGCTGCCGTTCGCTGCCGTTCTGCGCAAATATTCACTGACAGTCTAGATTCGAGAAAGCACTTTCATTTGGTCAATTTCATTAGTGAAAGAGATTTCACGAAAAAACTTAATTAGCCTTTAAAACGCAACGGTTTGTTTAATTTTTCCTGGCGAGTTTTTGTTCTTTTAGATTAAATATGTATATTAAGATTACAAGCGGTAAATTTATTTAGAGGAAAGTTAATTAATTTAGAATTATAGAAAGAAGTTAATTAACGTAATATAATGCAAACGTAGTTTTTAAAACATTATTTCTAATTATAGTCTTCAACTCAAAATACGTTAACTGAAAATGTAATACTTAATTAAAATTATTTTACTCGAATTCATAAACGTTAAATAATTTCTTAGGGCTCGAGTCATCCTTAAGCGTGAAAACTGTGTACCGGCAAGAAACTTATAATTATTGCTCTAGGTCATAAGCGACTGCAAGGTACGTTAATTATCTACGAAGCTCGGATATACATTTCTCTCATTGACCTGATTTTTATACACACACCGTCTCTTTAACATTCTGCGAGTTGAAATTCTTAGACGATGGTAACAGTTTAACGTATACATTGAAACGTTTATAAAACGTGAGCGGCGCGGTAAAAGTGCAATTTACGGTCCATGCTCGCATTGTACTGAAACAATTTCAAGTTGCACTATATCGGTCGAGTAGTGGTGGGTATTACCCGAGTGTACGTGAGTAGGATCTGCTAGCGGAATGGCAAATTGAAGACGGTCGAGTGTCCTATATATTTCAACACCTGCTGCAGTAGGCAGTCGACTGTGAAATCCGATGAAATTAACTGATTTTTATCTACGATATTGAAAACTTCGCGAGAAAAATTATATTAAACTCGCCGGATTTAATTATTGAGAAATCGTAGAATTGTGGATCGTGAATAAAGATTCATTAAACATGAATAGCTTTTATTCCTCGCGGAAGGATAACCTATATCCGTTTTATTAATTTAAAATATATTTCTATTTCTTTTTAACGTTTTACTGTTATAAAATCAGAGTAACTGAAGCTCATACAATACTGTAGGTATATAAATTATTGAGTATTCAGTTGAGCAGCTTGCACCTTTATATTAACTACCTTTCGAATTGTTCAAGAGTATACCTTTTTTATTCAGATAATAATATATCTATATTATCTACTGAGATTTAATAGATATACATTATTTTATCTACCACTTACAATATAAGAGTTGGGATCACCAAGCCATCATGTTATATATACCAGTAACATCAATCCTGTAAGGGAACTTTCGCGTTCAAAATTGACACAACCCACCGCTAATCACTACATAGTATAAAACAAAGTCGCTTTCCCTGTCCCTATGTCCCTATGTCCCTTTGTACGCTTAAATCTTTGAAACTACGCAACGGATTTTGATGCGGTTTTTTTTAATAGATAGAGTGATTCAAGCGGAAGGTTTATATGTATAATAACATCCATTAAATAGTGGAGAAGTACTGTTATTTTTGAGGTTTCTAATGTGATGTCGTAAAAAATTACATTTTTTCCGCTTAAATTGCAAACGCAGGCTGAACCCTACGAGTTTTATCAAAATAATGTACTAAGTATTATACACATTGAAAAGGTCTACAGAAAAGTCCGCGATGGTATATGTCTATCTCTTATGGATAACCCACAATAACTTTTTTTTGTCATTTACTTTTTACGACAAATAATGGCTAATTTTCGATGCGATTTTAACCAATACAGCATTAATCCTTAACCAATTAAATACCTTGAATACATTGTTCATTTAATATAGATCTATATGGCCCTTTACACCGTATGATTTAAGTGAATATTTTCGAAGATATTACAAATTTAAAAATTGCGGGACGTAGCGTTTGCAGCGCTACAGGCCGGCTATCTATTTTATACCCGTGCGAAGCCAGAGCGGGACGCTATGTTTTTATATACAACGTTCACACTTCACAGTTTTTCACAGTTTAGTGTATTTAGTATCAGCATTGCACCCGTGCGAAGCCGGGGCGGGTCGCTAGTAATTATATAAGCCCGAGATTAAATATTCAATTAAAATTAATACTTCACACAAAGTCTTGAAGTACTTTTTCAGGTTCCTTAAAACAGTTTCCTTAAAACCGAATTTTCTTATCCAACAAAATTATGTTTTATTTTATGAGTTAAATATTATATGATCCCTGCTTTAGTGAATGTCTGAATCGAGTCGAGCGGACGTAATTCTCTTAATGAAACCATTCAAAACGTATAAAATGAACATAATATCATAATATAATTTTAACCGACTGTCCTAGTTTACTTCTTGTATGAATCTATAAACATTTTTATAAAAATAACCCATTTCAATCCTATACATAGGGATAAATACTTGTTTAGATTTATTTCTATATGGAAACATGGAAATATGAAAACAATTTTTACAAGTTATAAATGTACTAACTAAGCAATTGATATAACACAGGTGAGACCGTGTTGTTGTCGATAAAACAGCACAATGAATTGCTTTCACAGCTAAACCAATCCTGAACCAGTAATGTACTTCGGTGTTCATGCGCTCTGCAAATACAACTGGGAGAACTTGTCCCCGAATGGTTTAACAATAATAAAACTTTCCATCAAAGGAGCGATTCGAATAATATAAATTTTATACCGACTACGCGATATAATTTCAAGATGACTCAACTGAGACACATTTAAGAAACTTTTCTATTTACGCTATGAGAGAACGGTTTAATCAAATAAAGCAATGCTTGGGATAAATTTATTTTCATGTAACCAAATATACAAAACGAGAGATTTAAAAGCGAATCCATAAATAAGATACGAACTTTCTAGATCTAGACCATATATCAAAACATATTATAGAGTACAGAATACAGAAAACCGGAAAATAGAGGAAGGCGGCACATAACCGAACTGTAAAAAGAGAACTTAAAGCGCACCAACTGAACTTTATTGCAAGTTACTTTAGCTTGAATATCAATTGAAATAAGCAAACAAAAATATTATAAAAAAACATATCAGCAGATTGTTGCATTGAAAAAATCAATAAGAATTTTTTTTTTGGCTGCTAATTAAAATCAGTAAAATACTCGTCCTGAAATGGTCTCGGACTTATTTTTACTACGAAGTTTTATGTGTAACTAAGAATAATCGTTACCTACTTTCCCGTCTCACAAAAACCATTATCGACACGACTAAGTAATCACCATTTACATTTTTAATAATTAAATAAGCCTTGAAACTTCGAGCATTACCCAACCTTTTTTGGGTATTACGACGTCGCAAAAATCTATACGAACAAGAAAACGACATAATATTTTACAGGATAAATAGATTGTTCATAACTTTGGAGCAGTAAAATACATGTTATACCCACTTCAAATACTGGTGTTTCATTTAAACGAACATTTCTGTTTACTAAGGTTTATATATACCTATATATTTGTTACGTTCAAACTTATCATCTTTCTATGAAACTATAATAATATGTGGATAATGTGGATGTAAGAAGTTAAGTTTTTTTTATTATTTTCATAGAGTTTTAGGGTTTGTAAATAATATGAATATGAACAAGATAAGCAGATCATCTTTAAATAAAACATACATAATAATAAGAATCTTCGGAGACCGAGAGTCAGTAAAAGTGCTATTTGATAATAAATTAGCCGTTAATAAGATTACTTATAACATGTATTTATTGTTATTTTTTAGCACATTTCAGCACATTTTCCGCCCCTTGTTCTACGTTTTAGATTCGTCTTTACAATAATATTTAGCAAAAAGAACACCATAAAAAGAATTTATATCTACTAGATTTTTACTTTTCACAACAAAAACAAGTAAAATATATTTATGATTTCCTTATACCCATTATAAATACACGGCCTGCCGCCTGATAGAAAAACAAAAATACGCAATTTATTTTCCCAGATATTCCAATATGAGTTCATTACAAAGAAAGGAAACCATTGTGTATTTATGTCTCCAGGGCAAGTATCATGTGCATTGAATACATCTGTTAGGGTTACAAAGGGCCACTGTTTTTACTTCGGTAAGTATTATCAATCATACCATTTCGCGTGACATAAGTGGACCCTCCTTATACGAGCTCAAACTTCCATTACTCACGAGACCACGCCCAATTCTGATTCCTTCTGCCGTTCCCACAGTAACCTTGTAACCGTTTCGTACGAATATCATTAGAGATATTTCCTAAAAGAAATGATAAAAGTAATGAATATTCTTCTCGATGCTATCACGTAACGCCCGGAAAATTAACCGAGTCGACACGACACGACACTGACAATGATAATGCCTTCCACCATTCGTCTCGAAATGAACGTAATTACTCCAAAAGTATGTTAAAGACGAATAATACAAACAACACAAAGATGCTTTTTATATGAGAAATTAAATACACAGAAAAACACATTGTTAATTGAAGTACTTAGGCAAGTATTAAATTCTTCATTCACAATTGCGTAAATAAGAATGTTGTCTTAACAGAAAGGGCAGAGCAATTTTGTCGTTAACACTGTTGTCACAAATTAATTGTTATTAGCGTTTTTAATTAGCGTCCCTTATTGAACTGTCAGTCGGAAAGAGGCGAACGATCGACCCGTACATCGGACGGTATTCTGTTTAATTAAACTTGCAGCCCGTTGATGGCTCTCACCATTTTTGACAGAATATTGAAAATAATTACAGGATACAAATAAATAACAAATCAAAACAATATCAAACTATAAAAAATAATTTCATTTACATTTACGAGGATACAAAAAAACTCATTCATGCCAGGAATGGTGTTAGGTGATTTTTATGTAACAAAGGCGGATGGATCGTGGATGTTATAGCGCCTATAAACCCTCTTGTCGAGCTGGCGTTTTAAGAAAATTCCGCTCTTCTGAACAGTTATTTGTCACTTTTAACGCCTTCAGAGGCTTATAAATTACCGGAATTCATTTAGTGAATGGCCGCTGTAATGACACCTAAAATCCTTTACAAAGGATCAAACAAGAAGAATGAGACTGCTATTTTGAACAACACTAAATCGCTTGTAAAAGCTTGTTTGCTGTTTTATTTTGCCAATATTTTATTCGCAATATCAAACGAGATGAAAGTAAAAATTCAACCGGATAAAGCTACATGGAAATGGAAGTCAAAAGGTAAAAAATCTGTTTGAAACGCTTGCGGCGAGCCGGCTCCGGTTAAGCTTAAGCAGCAAACAGCAATATTTAGTAGTTTGTGACAGTAATCCTCAGCAAGCAGTGCACTCGGCCGCGTCCTCATCGCAAATTCTCGAGGGCACTGCGTTAAATATAGGCCACCAAGTTCCCGCCGACCACGGGAATATTGCTTTGTCACTTGGCGACATCGTGCTTCCCTAAGCCCAAGTAATTGGAAATAGTTGAAATAGACGACTTGGAGAAACATAGCTCCATTTTACAATTGTGATTTCGTTTAACAATGCGCTACTCTACTACTCTTTAGGGGATTACGTAATTATGCATAAGTATTTAATTTTATTGAATGTAATATGAAGTAAATTTGTGTTATACAATTGAATAATGAACACTTTCTATTTCCGCAAAACAGCCTACTCAGAGATTTATCCCTATAAATGAGAAAACAAAACCAATTATAGAAGTCAGCCAAATACTTTACCAAAGAAACAATCTGGCCCCTAACTTACTCAGCTTTGTTATCTAGATATTTGAGACTAAGATCTGATAAACTTTCAAAATGGAACGGTTATAATATAACCTATACTGGTGGCGGTTTCACAGAAATTATAATAATCCAACTATAAAATTAACATATGTATGCAATTTTGATTTGTGATATAAAAAAATGCACATTTCTCTTAATTTATAGGTATTTGTTAAACTTAACGGTGTTAACGATTTGATCATAAAATTTTCATTATAAGAATTTTAAGAGGGTCGCGATAAAAGAAATAACAAGACAATGCAGTAGGATATAAAACGAAACAAAAACCGTAATAGACATTTTAATGACTTGCTGACATCTATCTCATTCAGTCAATTAGACAAGTCGTAAACAGGCTGAAACGTGAGTAGAATAAAAGTCACAAAATCATTGAATGGAAAGCCGACGCAGTAAAATAAAATTATATACAGAGACTTCATAGTTCCCTATAAACCATGAGTCAAAGTAACGTAAAAGTCAAAGTATAAAATAAAGAAGACAATGAAATTATAGATCAAGGCATCTTAATCTGGAGGTTATATGAAAATATCAAATAATGTTAAAGAAAAAAACAATAATTTCACTTTAATTTAATATGTATAATATGTATATAATATATTAATCCTCCAAACCAATATCAATATCTGATACTTCGTTGAATCACTTAACGAGGGAGCTCTTAGTAATGCATCAACTATTAGAATTGTAATTAGGATAACGTGGGAGTATTGATTACATTGCAGAATTTATATTCAATGAATACGGACATTACTGATGATTACAAACATTAATTAAACATTAAAATAAAACCATGAATTTTATCTCTTAAGGTAACTAAATGCGGTTTAATGTTCATGTTGAGTTTCTAAACCCACTGAAAAGATTTTATTCGCCTTAATTCTGTATAATAGCAGAAGGGAGACTAGTTTGAGTTTTATTTCCTACTTTCCGACTAAAATGGTTACTATTATCCTCTATTTCTCATCAGTATGCGAAACGCGCCCGAACGCGCTCCTGGTCACAAATGTGCTGCAATATGCTGAAATGGTACGTGGCTTTTAGGCCCAACATGACGCATAACTAACCCGACGACAAATTATTCGCAAATAAAGAGAGACGCATGTCTGATGTAGCAAGCTAGCTATAACTATCCATCATATATACCACGTTAAACACCCTCCGGTTATAATATACGCAATACGCATGTACCTCATACAATACAACTGTAAATTAGTGTTCACAAACAATTACGTGTAATAAATAATCAATTGTAAAATAATCAATATAGAGGTACACATCGAACATGAACGGACGCACGGTCGGTGTTTGTATTCGCAGCTATAAACAAAGATAACGGGTATGGATTTTACGATCGGAAAGTAGTTAGTTGGCATTTTATAGAGTCGTATAGATTCATGGTATTCATGATGCATCAAGGAAATTGTATACTGCGGGGAGCTAAGTAAGCGTTGAGCTGATTCAAAGCTTGCTATTGTGCACGTGAGACAGATACAAGGATGAGGAGCTTAGTCGGATTATGCCAGAGGCGGCGGTTTATTATACCGCTACTTGATTTACGATGACGCGATACCGTAGAACGTCGCCGGCTCGCCTCTCTAATAGGAGGTAGCCTAAGGCGAACAATTTATACTGTCACTAGCACCGATATAATCAATTCTCCAAAGTGTCGAAAATCGTACGAAATATTACTCGCTCGTTTAACTGTCAACATTTGCGTCGATGAGGGTCATACAGTTAAATAACGCTCACAGAAATTCAACGCACTAGGTGTTCGTCGTCTTATGACGCTGACTAAAGGAAAAATGGACATTAGAATGCGGGTCGCAAAGTGATTAAGCCTGAGGCCGGTGCGTTCCTGACAGCTTGTAACTCCAAGGCCTTTCGTCGGCGTTTAAGCTTTATATATACTAACATTTAAGAAAGGTTTCCCCTCTTGTTGACAGCCCCCGACCTCTATAAATGTCTACCTATTCTATTTTACCTTCACTTCAACACTTTACGTTTATAAAGGTGGGATTTTAATATAAAAATACAATCAATAAAATTCCGGGACCCATTTATATCTATTTTATTATAAATTAAAATAAGGTAAGGATTATTGTAGCTCCGTAGCACCATCGATAACACAAAATTATGGTCAGATAAAACTTATGTACCTAATAATATAATAACTAAACATGTTAATATAAAATTTATAGAGTAACTAAAAGTGCTTATTCATTTTAATCTATTTAATTTCAATTAACTCCAATTATATATCATTGGCGTAACCAAACTTGTTTATATTTGAATAAACTTAATCTAAATCAGGAACTTCGAAAATAATATTAAAGTTGTTCCATTGTTGGACTTACCTGAATTTGGTTGGTTGTCTGAATTCGGTCGCGCCGAGGGAGCCCCGTCGCGCGCCTCTACCTCCAGCGCGTAGGCGCCCTGCTTCTCCCTGTCGAACACCACCTTTGTGAAGATCTCCCCAGTCTGCATGCTGATTTCGAAGAAGTCCTTGCCTTCGTTCCTCGGGGAATCCACGATGTAGTAGTACACCTGACACAACAAAGATTATCATGAATCTCCATCCCCGTATACATATTCGACTCAAGCTACCGCTGTACAACTCCCGAGAGATTAAAACAGAAATATAAAGATATGAAGCTTTTATTGTGAAATTGGTAAATGTGTTGCATGTGCTACAATAAACTTATTAGCACGAAATCATAACTGTAATACAGACTCGTACAGAAACGTAATAAATTCCGATACAGATCATCAAATAATTCTTAATTACGGAATATTAACATATTTATTGCTAGCTGATCACGCCGGTGTATATAGGTAGATACAGTATTAATCTTACTAAACAATGGAATGTACTAAATCTAATAAACATGCCCATGTAATTCCAATTACGGCAAAACCGACGTGTACCATCAATATTAGCTACTATGTCAGTGCGGAGGCGAATGAAAATTAAATATTCAAAATCCTTTGAGATACCGCACATGTAGTAGATATGTATAGTGCATTCGGTAAATATATAAGCAAATCTGGTTTTGAGTAAGGCGCTTAAGGGGATTTAAATACGTTCAGATCTTTGTGAATTCTTTTGGAATCGCGTTGAAGTCGTTTAATCAATTCCAACCCATCTTTGGAATTATCCTTACATTCTGATGTTGGAATTTCTCGACCATTTGAATATTCTGGTCATTGAAAGATATCTTTATTTTTATTTTATAATAACTTAAAATATCGGTTATGCAGATGTAATCGAATTATACCGGAAGATTTTATACATATTTTGTCTTAAGAACACGTCTTTCCTCAAAAAGACTTTTCGTCCATAATCTCGTTTACGATCTTTACAAAAAGGTAGCTTTTATAGAGCAATCTGGGCTTATAGTGGTTATCAGACGGAGTGCGGGGCTTATGCAATCCAATCCATTGATTGCTACGATATTTGGGTGCAGATAGTTGAACGTACGTATTGATTGTTCATACTACGGAAACTTCAGATTTTACCCTGCGAGCTTATTGGGATCCTTAACCGAATATACCATTTAATAGATATTTACACTATTGAAATCATTCATAAAGGCAAAGGCACACATAATATTAGTATCTGGATAAACTATCTCATGATATAGATATTATATTATTATGTTTTTTGCTCTACGTAGAGACTGATTAGAATAAAATTATTATTATTGCCATTTCGATCCGTACCTGCAGGCCACTTATACGGTACTTTGTGGTAAATAGTAAATACTTTTAATAATATAGAATTAAGTTTGATGGATTAGGGTGCACTCACACACATCAGTCACCGTCACGGCACGTCACCGGACAGGATTAAAAAAAAATATGTATCAATAGTTCTAGTATGACTCTGTTCCCACACGACAGTCGCCGGCACGAAATCTATCAGTGACGTCCCCGGTCAGGCACGTCAAATAATCTTTCCATACATGTACCATACTTTTATCCCCACTCACCCGGTGCCGTCACGTCTCAGTTCAGTCAGCGTCGTGCTACCGTCAATTGCTACATGTTCTCTAGCGTGACACACGTCTAATCACTGACTAACCTGATGTATGTGTTCAATGATTCAGTCAAACCGGCGACGTGACTGACGGACAACATGACGGTGACTGGTGTTTGTGGATACGTACACAAACCGTCACCGATCAGTCATCGGTGACTTGACGGTGACTGATGTGTGTGAGTGCACCCTTAACCTATTTTCGTAATGTCTTGTCGGCTGTGATTATAATATATAGAGCCTATAATAAAAATTGGAAACAAACTGTCAATCATCTATTATTTCGAAGTTACCCAATGCACAAAAAAATCATTTTACGGAACAGCATCTATAGTTTTTCAATAACAAAATTAACAATAGAGATAGTATGGACTTTGAATAAATATATAAACTTTGTAGAAACCAGGATTCACTTCATTGGTGTACGCCGAAAATAAACTCAAGTAAAATGTTATTGTAAACTTACGAACTATTTTATTGAATGGTAATTCCGGATGCATTTAAATATTCATATTTCATAATTTATACTTTAGCAAATATTAGCTCAATATGCGATGTGCTAGATTTTTTAATAATTTCATCGGGAATTTAAAAGCTATGATCATGATTTTAAAACATACCATTTTTTCCTGAAACTAGAAGTGCCCACTTATTTCCCAATAATATTTGTATATACGTAAGTATATCATCATACAATTTAATCCAAAGCCAAAGGCATACGCAATGAATTCATTATAGTAGGTAGGTATACGATTTGACATAAATAGTTTTCACCAATAGAAGTAGAGTTACCTACATAAGAAAGATTAAGCCCAGTTTCGCGACTTGATCATAAAAATAATGATAATGTATTTTCAGACTTCATTTTCATACATTAAGTAATTTTCATTGTAACAGACAGATACGCTAACAGAAAACATCCAGAAGATATATAGATTCGTTTACTTTCATATATTAGACAAAACACAACGATTATTTTTAAAGATGACGGAAAAAATAACTTAATGAGAGCTTTTTTTATTATGTATCTTCAAAGCTATTTTTATTGAAAATTTACCGGTCCCTGATAACCCCGGGCGGACGCTAGTAAAATTATTCGTTATAATGGGTAATTTATATTTTTCGTTGTATTTTCCTATTTCCAATTAGAAAAATATATTAGACTATTTTTATCAATGAATTGTTCGATCTTTTAAATATAGAAACAAGAAGAAGAATAAAAGCGGTAACCGAAGTTCTACTTAAAAGTATAGGTCGATCTGAAAATAATTATATGTATTTCTATATTCTATAATGTCAATCAGGAATCGGTGCTTCATAAAGATATATGTTTTTCTTTCTCCTACGAATTAATGTACTAAAATATATTTATGGAATTAGAGGATTTCTTTTTCGGGGCAAAGTATTTGCCACGCACAAAAATATCTCAGCCACACTGATCACAGAATAATATGTTTATCACACACTTTTCTTTTAATGTGTGTACCTAAATATTATGTTGCAATAGAAGCGGTCTCCCGTAAGATTGTGTCTTAGAAGTAGTTGTAAGAAAGGCATACTAGTTCTAACTAGGCAAAACTAGAAGATACTATATTTTTTCGAGAAATAATTTTACTTCTCTATTTACTTAGCTATGTTATTATATATCATATCTTTTTTATTCCTTTCATCATAATAAAAAATAGGTAAGCCATGCATGCAGGGACGAGAAAGTAAGGTTTATATCTGAACCACACCAAGAGCCGAGCGAGCTCCGCGTGGGTGCTGCTGCAGCCGCCGGTTAATACCAGAATCGACTTTAGGGCGTTTCCATCTCAAACAGAAATCAATGTAGACCAAATTAAAAGCTCATCGTTCCACAAGACTACGTGTAAATTAGTATTGAAAACATTTCAAATACTTTTGAGCAAGTTAGCGAGTTAAAAAATGTAATTTGATCATTATTGACAAAAAATCGGTTCTAATAATGCTATTTATTATTCTAGTTCAAATTTATCTTTACAACAAATTGTTATTTATTTGTAAGTTTTGTAAATGATGGATTTTATAGAACTCAATTTCCGAATATGATACATGATAAGTGGATAAGGATTACTCAGTAAGTCACATAAAAGAATGTGTGGTGTTGTGGAAAAGAGTTATCCCGCCAAATCACGCATTAGATAACACTTTGCGGTTCGGACACCGAAACTGTAGATTGCACGAAAAAGATTGTATGAAAATAAATTGTTGGAAATTTTCCCTTGTTTGTTTTGCTTGTGAAATACCATCCAAACGCTACTTTACTACGTCATTTACCAGGGCAAGTAGAAAAGATACGACACATCAAAATATACAAATCACCGATTTTCAGAACTCGAGATAATTTTAAATCTTTAGATCATACAATCTACAACCCGGAATTATTTATAAAATGAAATGCTGCAAAGCAAAACCCATGAAATAGAAATAACTAACCTGGTTATTAGGAAAAGTCCCGTCTTTGTCTATAGCGTTGACTTGTGTGACCTTGGTTCCTATAGGCTCGCCTTCCAGCACCGTCTCCTGTTCTCTCTCCGTAAAGAGTGGGATCTCGTCGTTGACGTCTTCCAACATGATGTACACCGTGGCTTCTGAAGCTAGCTGCTGCGCTCCATTGTTCTATTATCAAAGAAAAAAATTAAATGTAAGTATTTGTCCTAAAAGTGTACCTATGCTATTTTATGATAAAGGATATAAATAATTCATCTCAAACTTTTTATAAATAGGTTACTTATATTTGAAAGGGATTTCCCCTTTTCAAATATTTAATTGAAAAGGGGAAAGTGTGACAAATCGGATCTATTTCAATGACCAAGCAATTTTTACCTCAACTCGAATGGTAAGATTGTATTCCTTAATGCTTTCGTAGTCCAGGGGATGATTCACTTTAATGTCAGCCCACGTGAATCCGTTATCAGCTCTTTGTTGTAAGTAGAAAGTATGAAATTTGTTCGTCTGAGCCGTCGAGCCGGGCATCAAGCGGTAGAACACGGTCGGGTTGTTTTCAATGCCAGAGCTAAAAACATACGACACAATAAAGTATATCTGATGAAACCATACCAAGGGTTTATCTAACACAATACGACATTCAATGCGAACTGAATAAAATAAGATCAGTTATGGACATGACAATGCCTTACAAAGAAAATGTAATTGAATAAGATTAGATGAAATAATATGAGGCTAAAACTTTCTTTTTAATCAAACTTGATGCTTTATTACTCCAAATAAAAAAATATCTAATGTCACTAATAATGATATTACTCAGGGAAGCAAAAACGGTACCATATTATTATGGGTACAAAATAAATACAATATGCAAATACATTATACAGTAGTTAATATAATTTATGGTATTATTATTACACCTAGATCACCGCCAGAAAATCTTTTTTTATTTATATCTTTTATTTTCTGGCGGTATGATTTAGCAATAGTAATATTTTGGTATTTTAATAATACATCTAACTAGTTAGTTCTTTATTCTTATTGCAACCTAACAAAATAGTTTTATTGTTAGGATTAATTGTGGGTGAAATTAATAAAATAACTAGCTCATATTTTTTTAAACAACAATAGTAGACATTTGTATCTCATTTTGATGATTAAGTTTGGAAATGGTTTTAGTCATCAGATTTGCAGTCATATATTATACAAGGTGTCCCGGCGCCAGTGTACATAGCTTAATAGAATTTATAGTATTTCATAGGCTGATTATAAATTAACGAAAAATGCGTTGACTTGTAAATGTTTTATTACAATTATTTTTTTAGGAAGTTAATTATCTCGCGAGTTATATTGCAAACCAGGGGTGTTTATAGTCCTACGGGGTCATGTAAACTCCTAACTGGCAATCCGCCCACCTTCGACTCCCGCTCGCGCACCTAGGTTGTTTATGTTTTCATAGACACAATGCCCACATTCATTCCCATACCGCATATAAGGATATGAATTTATTAAAAATCGAAATAAAAATGTTGGCCTCGTAAGTTTTTTTTACAATCTACGTTTGCGTAGTTCTATTGAACAAAGTACATCGGTGACGGGACTCCCTGTATAGCAAATTTTATATTTGCATGTTGTATTTTTTAAATACCATACATCGAAACAATGATTGCATACTCTGTGCGTAGTAGTAGAAGTAACCATTAATAAAGTATATAACTACTAGTACCCACAGATGCAAGTAACTTACCTTACCTTTATTTATTCGTTCTCAATTTTGGCATTAATAATTTAATTGTATTTATGCAAGAGTAAATAATTTTGGAAACAACTAATTGAAAACGAATAAAGTTGTAGTTAAAAGTAAAATAAAAGGTTTAGTCATGTGATTTAGTATTGGTTTCGTCTTAAATTATCATGTAAGTTGAAAATGTGGTTTAGGATGAACAGATAGACAATAGAAGTGAACCATGGGCCAACACTGTGTGGATTATGCACTATGATATGCAATACATTGACACTGTAGGTAATATTGACGAAATCGCTGGGTAAGTTTCTTATAAATAAAAATATTGTTACTTCAAATCACTTTTTGAAATAATTTAATATGTTTTGATTTCAAATTTTATGCAACATGACCATAGAAATCTAAATAACAAGACACATAGAAGTGCTATTATGTCATAATTAGTATGAAAACCACTGTCGCCAAAATCCACACATTTAAAACGATATCTAGACAGTTCACACAAGTAAACTATGCCTTTTATTGGACAGCTTCATTTTAATGAAAACTAACATAAATAATAAATTTCGCATTTTAATATGTACCCTAAATCACGACTTTACGGTTTATTTTAGTATAACATCCCTAGGTACGTAAGATGTTTTGTTTCCTTTTGCTTAGAAACTTCAAATACGAAAAAGTTCGGCTACTCGACAACAGAGGGCGTTAATTTTTGATAGATATAACTTTTAACCTCAACGCATAGAAATAAGGTTGAAATTTCATTAACGTTCATTCAACGCTTTAGTGATGTAAGACTTCATCAGCTTTGTTATCGATAGTTAAGTGATAGTTAACAAGTAAGAAATATATAGTTGTTGATTTTAATACAGTGGTAGGCTCATCTCGTGGGCCCACGGCAGACTGTAGGTACATATAGGTATAAGAAATAAAAACATGTTATGTACTGAAATATTTATTTATCTATATATACAAACTAGTATATACAAATAATAAAACAGTGTCTGTACATTATATCTGCCGTCCTTTAACTAGAAAGCCGTTAAGCCCACGAAGTGAGTTTCGAGTAAATGGCAAAAAACACGGAAATCGTTATTTCTTAAAAATTATGACACTTACAATAATTATTGTGAGATACATCGATCGACATTTAATTATATTATATATAAATATTAGTTTTTACCCAGAAACTGTTATAATTTATTTTTAAATTCACTTTTTCTCGTTTAGTTCAGCATATAATCTGAAAATTTTAACTATTTACTGGACAAGACGGCCGTTCACATACCATAGCGACTTTTTAGCTAAGTAATTTAGTATTTTTATTTTCATTTTGTGATTTTTTTTTATTTAGTAATAAAATGCTTACCTAAAACGTCGTTAAGCTACTATAACTACTTTTAAGCTATGACTTTCGTTTTAATTTAAATTTCAAAAACTTTATAATCAGCGTTTAAGGGCTTTTGGATGCTTTTGTACTATGATTCTATATAGTTGTACTAAATTTTAATCTTACTAATGTTAAAAATTTGCTGCTGTCTGAGGCTTTGCTCTCGGGAATTACATCCTCTAGGTCAACCAATGGAAAGGAAAAGGATCAAAAGCTTTTAGGTTTAAGTATTAAGGATTTAAACACTATCTATATTAATGGTTTTAGCGTCTTATTGTGAGTAACAAGTACATATTTTAAACTCTTTTACTAAATGACTCTTTTAAGTTTTCGATTAAATTAACCTTTATTTCTCGTCATGTTCACGTTTATTTCATTACAGTGGCTCATTAAGGGGTTAAGATTGACATAAATCTTCTCTCTTTTCTTTTTTGGAACCGTATATTCATTTAGAATTGTAATTTTAACGTTATTTTATAAATATTCTTCTGCGAAGCCATCATACGAGTCACGGATATGTGAGTACATATAGAACCACAAACAATGTAAACATAAATCGTTTCCTGAAAAAAAAATAAGACTTGTGCACAAGGTTTTTGAAAAAATACACCCTGGTTTCAATAGGGCTTCAAGCTCTTACATGTGGGACGCTCTTAATAAATAATGTAGAACCGCTTATCAAATGATTAGAAGACTCTTTCATCCACATTCAGAAAATATAATATACCAGAATATGTGGAAAATAGCAGGAGGTAGAAAACTTTTTATTTGCTACAATGTAAAAAATACAAATCTTAATAATCTAATACATATAAAGATAAGAAAAAATAGCAATAGTTGCAAAATGGACTCCCCGTCAGCGGGTCAAAGGTAGTGTACTCCTAACAATTTTTGTATCACCATCTCTAGTACATGGCTTGACAGTCGATTACTAATTCCACCCAAGGGGACATTACATAATTAATAAATAGTTTTAAAAATTAAATAGTACAGACTGTCTTTCTTCTCTTTCTCGGTTACAGAGACAAATCAGAGTCTAAACAGAGAAGTACGATTGAAAGTTCGCACTGTCGTAACCATTACCTACCAAATTTTCGTAACTTTGACTTGTTATATTTTCCGTAATTTAGCTGCTAGATTGTTAAAAACTTAGTAAACCTGATCAGAAACAATACGTCTTGTAAAAGAAAATCAAAAACAATCGGTACTCTGCTTGGGAGCGACATTATTTCATCATCACTCTCATCCCCAAAACTGATGCATCACCAGATCCGGATAACTGCCTTTTAGCTAAAAAATGAGGGTTAGCTGCTTTGTAGCTAAGCAAAAAAGTGTTATTAGAATTTTTCCTAAATAAAATTACTTAACTAAAAAAGCGTTAAGGGCGAGTAACTGCAAATAAGGTAAGGATTTCCATTGGAATCGTTATATGAAAGCATATCATAAAGCAGTTATAGTCCTTTTGCGTCCCTATAGTCAAGTATAATCTGATAACGTACTTTTAGTCAAGTAAAAAGCTAAAAAATAATTATTAAATCTGGCGGTTAAGGTACTTTAAAGGAAATTTAGCGAAGTAGTGTTGGTTAGACGCTTTCAAGTTATGGAATCGCTGAAAATTGTGTTACTTAACGGCTTACAATATTTTCATATCTCTATAACTATTAATGCTAGAGAAATGATTCTTAGACAGAAAGATAGAGAATTCTGAACTCTATCACCCTACATTTAAAACTGAAAATTGACCATTTGAGGGTTAACGGCTTTTTAGTTAAAGGACGGCAGATATATTAAAAAAAATGGAGGGGGTTTAGAAACTGAGAGTTTAAATTTGAAAATCTCGAACACCTGATGCAGAACCGCGCCAGACCACCAAAAATTATAAGAGTTATAACAATTACTTAATGTACGTCTTTTTGTTGTGACATTGAAATCATCTTCTTTGAAATGTTTTTAACATATCCTACTATAGCCTGTAGGGAACCAATTTCTTTTCCCAGTCGCGGATATCCATTCGTCCTTAATGTCAGGACGGCGTTGTGGAAATCTACAAAGAATATATTTAACATAAAATAGTTTTGTCAACCTAAGCGAAGAATGTCCTTTATTGTATATTTAATTAATGTGATTCTGTATCGACAGTAAAATTGTCCGAAAATGATTGTATCGATGTACTTAGTTTAAAAAGTTATATATCAGTTATAAAAATAAAATAGAATTCAAATTAAAATATAATCCAATTATTCCATCAGTCGTCATATTACGCAAAAAAACATCGTATTACGATATCGAAAAATTTTAACACATTACATCACTAGCTTGCGACTATTTACTCTTTATCGTTAACAATGCAGTACATTGCTTCTTGTAATTGTCATTTGATAACATCTGGCCGTTATAACAACCGACCTGTCAGATGTTGACAATAGTAAAAGGCAATGTATAGCTAAACGTGATGAGAGGAACGGTTGACTGTGTCATTCGTATTGCTTGTAAATATTGTTTAATTTTAAGGAAAAACGGCAATATTTATAAACAAAAATACTTGCCGGTGAAATGTTATTCCTTTATTAGTATAATTACAATTTATGGAAGAATTTCCGCACTGGGAAATGCTGCAACACACCATGTTTACTCACGCACGTGTCAGAAACAACTGAACAAGCGACCACCAAGCGACGAACAGACTTGTGGAATGGAAACCACCTGAGCGGCGACAATGTCACGCGCGCTTACGACTTCTAGTGTCTTGTTATTTAGATTTCTATGAACATGACTTTATTAAAATATCTGAAACATTACATAAATGTTGAGCGTAAAGGTATTTGTAAAATTTTAGACCCGGACGCAGTAATTTTTAACTGACAATGATCTAAGGTTTTCACAAAAAAAAAACAACTAAACTTTTACTCCATCTAAGTTATTTTTTATTATTTTTTTCAATATTTTTGATTTGGTGCTTATATTCAGAAAATATAACGAAAAAAAAAATAAAAAAAAAATCAGTCATGAACTAGAAACTTTACTCTGCAATACAGTTTCATTACGACTCAAATGCAGTAAATTACCAGCCTACATGCAATTACACTGAACACAGATGACTAAAATACCTACCGATAAATGTTCAAAAATATCTAATCGAGTCATAATCTTTTGCAAACTAAAGATATTTTTGAGCACATTTCAATCCCCATTCCATGTAAGCAGTGAGCCCGCTAAGTAATGCACGCTGGTGTACAGAAAGTTTCACAAGTGATCGTGGAAATGCATATAAAATTTACGGACATCGAACATTACACGGTTAACAAGTCACCAATTATGTGAGGCGAATGAAAAATATATTGAATACGGTCGTGCGCGTATCTCGTGCTTCCAAAACCTGCACCTGCCGTCAAAATCGAATGCATAACCGAACAAGGTGCAGAGAGTATGTATTCGATGTTGATAGTTGCGGAGCAGGCAGGCAGAAGAGCGAGAAGGCGCGGCGGCCACACTGCGTGCAAGGGGGGCTGCGTGCGGTGCCCGTGCCGAACAGTTAGACACGCACCTTGCTTTAACGGACACCACTTTGGCACCGACGGGCAAATTCTCTCGAATGTAGATGGGGCCGTACACTGTGTGGTCCCACACGGGGGGATTGTTCGCGCGATCCACTACGTCTATCTGGACCTCCACGGTTCTGGACAAGGGCGGGAAGCCCTTGTCTTGAGCCATAGCCTCCAACTTGTATGTCTCTCGCTATTGGGGAAAGAGTCGATGGAAACAGACAAAACCACGTCGTTAGTAGTGTTAAGGAGTGGAAGGGCGGCGGGCCCGCGGGCCCGCTGCGCCTTATACCAACCTGGCTTTCACACTGGTCACTACGGTACCCACTGTGACATTCTCTTTGATGTGAACGGGGCCATACGTGGACATGTCGTCCCAGATGGGAGGTTTATTGTTCCTGTCTACCACGTCTAATTCAACGTCCACGTCTGCGGAGGAGGGCGGGTCGCCTCTGTCGGAGGCGCGCACGCGAAGTCGATACCTGTCCCGCTACAGATACACGGGTCAGAGGTCAGCGGGGACAAATAAAAATAAAACAACTCAAATATAAACACATAAGTAGTTCTTGCTAATAAACAATTAAATTAAAAGAAATAAATAAAAAAACATCCACTTTCACGATTGATTACTTATTGCTTTGTTTTTTTTTTTAAATTAGGTAAATTAACTTTTTCATACAATCATCGTTCATACATTCATGAAGCCAAACTAAAATAAGAGTAGAAAGAACTAGATTTAACTAACAAGTAGAAATCCTCTCGCGACGTCTTCTTCCACGCATAGGTCTCGTTCGTGCTAGCTTACGTAACAATGCTTATTAGCCAATGTAAGAGGGTGCAAGAAAATAAATCGGAAAAATATAATGTTTACCGTATTATACAATTTCCGGTCTGTACAATAGGGAAAAAGACAAACTGTACATTAATAATACTTTTTACAATAAATCAACTAAACTAATCGAAAAAAAATTAAATAACTTAACAAAAAGCAGGCAATGCATGCGGCTCTGCATACAAGACATGGCGGAAAGGTCAGGTTGTCATAAGAAGGTTTGGTGACCTCGTAACGACTACAATAAAACGACACTCATTGTAATGAATATATTACAAACGGTGGACGTTACGGTATACTGTACAAATTTTGCTTTTGAAAACGTTGCCCCTTTCACAGAAGAAATAATGTCACAACTGGTCAGATGGCCAAATTGCCCGAGGGCGATCTGGCCATCTCAGTTAAATCTAACATTAAAATAAGTCATAAAATACACTGGAATCCTGTAAAAAATTCAATATTATGGTGAATATACTAAAGTTATAGTGGGTACATAGCATGAGAGTCGTCTAGCGCTCCAAAAAGTTTCTAGCAGGTTCGAACTGCCGCTATAGGGTATGGCATTACTGTGTCGGACATTAGTAACAAAACATGTACATACATACAATAATGATAGGTATGTTTAAAAGCGTAAGCTTCCCAAATCAATCGGTTAATTATTAAAACTATAATTCAAAACTAGTCAGTGCGAAATATACAGAAGTGCTCTTACAGAAACTGTACATGTTTTAGAACTAAACACAGGTTTATGGTGAAATATTTACAGCAGTTTTTACGGTCAAAGATATTATACACAAGTCGTATTTATCGATAAGATAGTAAATGCAAGATGGTGGTGCGGAAATAAATCTTAACGAAGATTGAGTGCTGAGCCGGCGCTGGCGGCAAATGAAAGTAATTGTGCTGCAAGAGGAACAAGCGCCGCCGGCCGCGCCTCGCCGCCCGCCGACGTTCAATGGACAACTACTCCTCATAGCCAGGATTTACTCTTCTCCACAGCAATTTACAGCAGCGTATAATTTAGAACTATTTACATGTAAAAAACTTAAATTAGGTGCCAATTGAATCCTAGGGCTTTAGGTAGCACTCATCCACCAAATATAGTAAAGTTGACCCTTTCATCCGTCGTTCTCGCCACAAATCCACACTTTTCGTTCGATCGTGAAATATACTTACGTCCAGAGGTTTCTTTAAAACGATCCATCCTGATTCAGGTTGGATTTCAAAATATTCTATGTCTGCTGGGTTATAAGGAGCGCTTAAAGTATAAACGATAGCTCCGTTGTTATCAGCATCTTCATCAGATGCTGAAACTCGTAAAATATTTGTGCCTATACTGGCATCCTGTTTTACATTCTCCACGTATTTCTGCAATATAATTTAATTAATAAATTTTCTAATGTATAACCGACTATAAAGTGCAATAAAGCATTGTGATTAATAAAGTACTAAACATGCAATATCTATTTACAATTGCTTACTTGTCGGTCGAATAGTGGCGGGTTATCATTCACATCTGTGATTTCAACGGTAAATGAGCAGACACCTTCCAGAGAAGGATCTCCTTGATCGGTAGCTTTCACAGTGACAGAAACAAATTTTCCATCATCCCCTTCTCGATCAAACACCTTGTTGGTGGATACTTCACCAGTTTCTTCATCGACTGTGAACTTCGTACCCTTTTGATTAGGCTGTTGCACTATAGAATACTTTACTTGACCATTAACACCTTTGTCTTCGTCGGTAGCATGTACTTTTATGACTGGACTGCCGTTTGGAGCGCCTTCTTCTACTTTTGGAAAGTACGTTGGACAGTCTTTGAAGATGGGTTTATTATCGTTAACGTCTGTTATAAAAACAACGACCACGGCTGTAGATGTATGTATAGTTGCATCCCCATTAACGCAACAAGCCCCGTCGTCCATAGCCGTTACGTTTAACTCGTACTTATCCCTATCTAATGATATGGCTTTATTGTGCAATCGTATGACACCTGTTATTTCCTCAATTACGAATTGTCCAGAACTTGTACCGCCACCAACAAAACCGAAGCGTACATTATCACCATCCTTATCAGAAGCGACAACTGTAGTAACTAAAGTATTCGGGCCCGCATTTTCATCCACGTTAGGTGTGTATACTTGCTGTGAAAATTTTGGTTCTTCGTCGTTTTTATTTTTTGTATAGACTCTGACGGTTGCAGTCCCCGTTTTTGCTGGTTCACCCTTATCCTTGGCAGTTACAACAAATTCATAATATGCATTGTTGTTATCGGCGTCCAACTGTTTGTTGTTTGTGATGATGCCATTCGAATCAACGCTGAAGTGATCATCTGTAAAATTATTTTTTACTTTTAATATTTGATGTACAACATGATCATTAGAAGGTTATGATCACAGGCTGTGATCACAGGTTATGATAACCTAATGCAATAATTCTACATAATATATATCAAAACAAACACCAACAATAATTGATATTTTATTTGCTAGCAGCAAGACATGTGAATAGTAAACCCCAAAAAAATTTAATTATTATTTCATTATTAAATATCCAACTTTAACGCCATCTATTGAAAGGTTTTAGGTGGCGTAACCTGTGGGCGTAACCACGGTGTGTAGCCATGGCGCAACTTCAAAATATGAAGTTGTCTGTTCACGTTCAACACTAGGTGGCGCTACTCGTATAAGAGTACTCGTAGAATTCAGTTTACAGTTTGAGAATCCGTTTTAACCATAATAAATGCAATCGTATGTTTTGTGAATAAAATTGTTGTGATTCATGCAGAATTTAGATATGTAGGTACATATGTAAAAGTTAATTTATAACAATTTACAGCAAGCCAATTATAACAACCATTTCCTTGGCAAGGAACCTAAGGCAAGGAAAGATAAACTTTAACATTTGTAAAGAACTCATAAATCGTACCTGAAACTAAATATTCGATCTCTGCGTTCTTTCCGGAGTCAGCGTCCATTGCTTTCACTTTGAGGATGCTGGTTCCAAGCGGGATGTCTTCATCAACATTATGGGCTTGGTAGTCGGGCAGCTCAAACTTTGGCGCGTTGTCATTCACATCCGTGACTCGGATTGTTAACTGAAATTGTAATAAGGATACTTTAACTTCTGTTCGAATACTGTAAGGACTTTTATTTAACTATTAACGAGTAATTATTCCCTGAATAGGTTAACAAGATAACTCCTTTGAGCTTTTGCACAATTGATTGCACTTTTGCCCAACTGCACATTTCACAATAAGAATTGTGGTGAGAACATTTAACTCTTGAAAAATAGACCAAGTGGACTTTTACCCATAGACTTTTACCATTATAATTCTGTACATTTATTAAATCTTTAGATAGGTACTTATTGTATTTTAAATTAAAGAACGATGCTTCATGAATAAGGGCACGATACAAAACAGCTCAATCTCAATATTAATTAATGTAAATATCTCAACATACTTATATAGTACTGACCATTGAAATACGTTATTTTTTATCCTAAGTTTTATTAATATTTTTTTATTAATTACCTCAACGGACGTAGAGAATCCTCCAGAGTCTTCAGTAGCAGTGACGACCAATGAGTAGACATGTGGCTGCCGCAAATCTTCAAAGTCTAATTCCTTCGCCAATTTCACGATACCAGAAGTGGGGCCAATGTTGAATGTACCCGCGCCTTGTCCTTGTGCTTTCAGCGTGTAGCGGATTTCACGATCGGCAAACGATTTCGCTTTCACGGATATGATACTGAAATTGATAATATTGTATTGGATGAGAATATGGTATTATGTTATAATAAAAAAAAGGTTTTCTACATTTGTACTAAAATAAGATCTATGTAAGTTCTTACATAGTAACTTACTAAGCGCAACGTTCATTTTACATCAGTCTTCAGAAGATATTAATTATTTTCTGTAATTAGTGTTTTACCATTTACTTTAATATACAATCCAAGAGCAAAGGGACAATCAATAGCTTAATTATTATTATCATTCACTCTGTCTAGGAATACGTAAAGTTTAAGACGCAAGTTAAAGTATAATATATTATATTGGTAAAGGAATTAAAATTAAACAACATGTTCCCAGTTCATAATAGGTACTAGGTATTATATTAATTGCTTCTTTTACGTTTAAACAAAAACGCACGCATACTTACTCAGAATCTTTTTTCTGATTCTCGGCTATCTCAGCTTCATAGCTCGGCAAATAGAACTGAGGGGCACGTTTACCGCCTACAATGCTAAGACGTTCCTCGGGGGTTGATTGGAACCGCCTCTCGTCGACTCGACCGCTCTGAAAGTTCATTTAAATAATATTAAAAACTAGACTAGGTACCTACTTAGTTATGTGTGGTACTTTCTTTTAAGTAGAATCATGACGTATGAATAATTATTCTCGAACCGGAAAGGTAATCTTCTTTATATATAAAAATGAATCCCAAAATGTGTTGGTAAGCGCATAACTCGAGAACGGCTGAACCGATTTCGATAATTCTTTTTTTATTATATTCCTTGAAGTACGAGGATGGTTTTTATGTAGAGAAAACGTTAAATATGTACATATTTACGTTTTCTCTACATAAAAACCACGGGCGAAGCCGGGGCGGACCGCTAGTTTAATATAAATCTACGAGAGGTTATGGTGAGAAGCATATAATGCGAATAGAAGCAGAATATCTTTGTACTTAAATGTAATCATAATTAAAACTCCAAATAGAGCTAATTCTAATTTATATTAAAGGAATTTTTTAAGGAATTCAAAACACGATTTATTAATTATTTTCGTATAATAACATAAAACACATGTTGCATAAATATTTGACAAATTTGCGAGACTCCAAATATTTTACTTAAGTTTAATAAAAAGTAAAATGTTTCTGCAAAAATCCCTACTTAATATTATAAATGCGAAAGTAACTCTGTCTGTCTGTCTGTTACTCAATCACGCCTTAACTACTGAACCAATTTGCATGAAATTTGGTATAGAGATATTTTGATACTCGAGAAAGGACATAGGATAGGTTTTATCCCGGAAATCCTACGGGAACGGGTTTTTCTTTGAAAACGCGGGCGAAGCCGCGGGCGGAAAGCCTGTTTTATATAAATTGGCCGTCATTAGATACTTGAAGCCTCGATATATTGCTTTCTTCTTGAAATAAAAAACTTTGTTAAGGATTTATCACGCCATAAATTCTTTAGTGTTTGACCTGCGCCAGGGTTGGGAGAGTTTACAGCGGTTGATGTGAACTCAGTAAATATATACCTAGTTCTTTTTAATTTTTATTTTTATTAAATATTCTTTTGTCTCACTTATATTTTGAATAAACAGTAGACACCTATCATATCATTTATACGAAACTAGCTTTCCACCCGCTGCTTCGCCCGCGTTTTCAGAGAAAAACCCGTTCCCGTAGGATTTCCGGGATAAAACCTATCCTATGTTCTTTCTCGGGTATCAAAATATCTCTATACCAAATTTCATGCAAATTGGTACAGTAGTTAAGGCGTGATTGAGTAACAGACAGACAGACAGAGTTACTTTCGCATTTATAATATTAGTATGGAAGTATGGATTCTAGTTTTGAAAAATGTTTTTCATCAAGATATAAAGTCCTCCAGATTAAAACTTTACGTAGGTAGGTAGAGAAATATAAAGTAAAATTACGAAACAATATTCAAAGCTCATAAGAATATGATTAATACTATTTAATAAATTCATAGCTTTTCAAGAACTCTGAACTATTATTTTTACCATTTGGTTCATAAAAATAATTCTATTCAATTCCTCGACTTCGAATAAAAATACTCAAAGTATGAAACTTTGCAGACATTTCTGAGTATTCCAAACTCAATTTAGAATAAAATTTATTCATTCAATAAAAAATACTTTGTTATTATGAGCGACTTTTTGCATTAAATTGCAATCGAAACCTACAAGTCACAAATGTTAGGTACTCAAGCAATAATAAGCGTCTCATGAATGATTGACATAATATGGTAGGAATATCAAATAAAATCAATTCATATACATATTATAAAAGTTAATCTCACCTGATCTTCGGCCTTGACATACAAGACGTATTCCATATCAAGTTGGAAAGGATCCGTTCCCCTGGTGCGGACCACACCCGAACGCTCGTCAACTTCAAATCTGCCCCCTGTTCGGTCTCTTACGATGAAGTAGTGAATATTGTGGTCAGTATCCGGGTCTCTAGCTTGCAGGGTAAAGACAGGCGTATTCGGTGCCGCGTTGAGCTGGACCACCGTTTGCATTGGTAGCGGACGATTGATAAAATACGGAGGTTCGTCATTGACATCCTTCACATGGATAATAACACGCTGGTTATCCGTATCTGGAATGGTTAATGACATATATTTAGTGTGAGCTTTATTTATAAACTTGTTCGTTATAATTAACTCTGAAAGCCAGTAATGATAACCTTTCTGAAGTTGCTTTCTATTTAAAGTGAGTTTTCGGTTGTTTCAATAATAATCAATATTGTTGTTTGTACACTACCCACTAATAACCTTTGATACAGAAAACACAATGACCCAACTTCATAATACATTAAACCTAACCTCTATTTTATAGGGCTTATCATAATAGCTAAGATTCTTTGTTGATAAAATATTTTTATGACGAGTTACAACTCGTTTTATCCATGTAAAAAGCTCCACAATGTTGAAGATGTATTTTGAGTCAAGTTTAACAACAGAACTAACAATGACATGAGATATAAAAGAGTCCGGGGATAAAATAGAGCCAACATAAAACAGAAGATAACTTTTCCAATTACGATAGTGGATTACTCGCTTCTGCAGACTTCAATAATCCTTTAAAGCAAATGATTAAACTTCACAAAAATGCAAGTTCGTACCTACAAAAGTTCCACCTTTAGATTTTAAGTGTTATATGTATTATATTATCTCTTAGTACTCCTATATATTATAGCTAAGCTATCTTATTAGAAAAGCTTAAGTCTTTCAATTGTGTTTACAGTCGCTCGTTAGACGGCTGATCCAAATAAACAGACTCCGTTGGAGAGATTCCATTACCGATTAAGTTATCAAGCAGAAACGAGAGCCAGGCACGATCTCGTTTAATTAAATTAGATTTTTATAATCAATGTCGTATATTACCAACCTTTGTGTAACAATAAACTTGTAAAACTTAATGGAATAAAAAACACTGAGGTCTGAGTAGAAACATGCAGTTTTTTTCAATACAGATAATTATTTTGATCATATTACTAAAGATATACCTAAAGACTATTTTATTTGTTATACTTACACTTCAGTGCCACTGGATAGCGTGAAAAAAACATAGAGTATTAATAATTTGTCAGCATTTTAATACGGTTAGAGACAATTTAAGCGTTTCTTAAATCTATTTATTCATATTATTTCTAATATCTACGAATTAAACAGCAAAATCGCCACTTAAATATTTTGATAGTTTGTTTTCAGAAAGATATTATAATTTTGTATGGACTTACGATAAATAAATTATTATCCAAATACACAATAACGTAAATAGTTTCTTTGGAAGTTTGGTTTATTATTATTATGATAGTTATAAGAAATAGAGTAGGTTTCAGAAAAGAATGACATCACAAAATATACCTAGGTACCTAAACATTCAGAATATCGTAAGATACCTAGGTGATAGGTCAATAAATAATTAGACATTTAATTAAATCAAAGTGATATACATTAACAGATGTGTTAATACAAATCTTGGGGTTAATTAACAATGTTTAATTTAATTGATTTGATTATGCCATTACATGTTCTAGAAGAGAAGTAACTCTACACAACTAAGAACGTAACACATATAATCATCGATAAATAAATACCACCCGGCTTTACATCTGAATTTGTATAGTATTCTTATCCCTAAGGGCTTTCCGTATATCCCAAACTAAATCCAACAATTTTGCTGTAAGCCCATGTTCCGGCGGCGTTAGTTTTTACACACGTCCCATACAAATAAATAGAACACTAAAGGTCTCAACATATAACTACCATTTTAGTATAATTGTATTTAAATATATTATGTACTCATGGTAATGTCAATTTTACAGTTACCTACAGTACAGAATTTATATATTTTTTGATAAATCAAAATATGTTGCACGAAATAAATTCTTAATTCACTATAATTCAATAGTTGCTATTGAACGAATAAACCTATGTTTCTAATTTGATGAGTGATTATTTACATAACAATGTAACATACAATTATTGTTTATAAACAAATTTTAAACTGAAAATTATTTACGAACCAATTCTGCCCAATACCACAGTATTACAATCCAATACCGCATCGGAGTTAGACAGTGATATGTTTTCATTCAGAATTTATAAAATCATCATAATTATAAAAATTATTTCAGGAAAAAAACGTTCAAAGCTACTTTTATCTGAAGGATCCCTTGTATACAGGGTGTCCCACTGTTGGTATACTAAGCTCAAAGGAGGTTATAGTTTTGCATACGCTGAGTACGTAAAAAATAATTAAAAAATTCCAGACGCATTTTTTTTTCAAATAGATGAATTCTTAAAACTCTATGTGTACACCCATAACAAGCGAGCCACCCAACTTTGCCACCAACACGTGAGCTATCGTTTAAGATTATGTTTTCATAGATAAAATGCTCATATGAGAGAAGCGGTATATGCCGGCTGCGCGAAGCTAGAGAAGAAAACATGGATTTTCAGGAAAAATTTAGCAAAAAATTTTGGACGTAATTTTTTTTAAAGTATTTTTTACGTGATCAGTGTATGCAAAACTACAAGTTCCTTCACGCTTAGTATACCAATAGTGGGACACCCTGTATAGTACGTGATATAAATTGTTAATTGTTCAATTTATCTTATAGAACCACTTTGGCAGCTAGAATTGTCTTAAACTCCAACTTATCGTGTTACGTTGCCAACTTCCTGTTGAGAGACAAAAGCAATAACTCTATCTAACAAACTATTGCGACTGTAAATGTATTTCACAAGAAAAACTGTCTATACACTTATGGCACCCGAAATTGTTCTTGGTAGTTTCTTAAGTGTTGGTGAAACAAAAATAAACAATCATAGGTACGTTATAATATCTTAGAGCATTCGTTAATCGTTATATATTTGGTGTAACTCACTCTATTTGAGAATGAATAAAAGACTATTGCGATAGAAGGTATACCTAAATTAACAAAACATCAATATAAAAAATGCGAGATGCATTCATATCACTAATACGAGATTTCTTCTAGGCAACCGATTTAAATCAAAATGTGAAACAAAGTGAAGACAGGTAAAGGAATTCAAACATTTTATAAAAATAAATTGAAACTGTATCAGAGATAAAACTGTTAAATTATTATATAAGCGGGGTCCGATTAAAATATGACTTAGGTCGTCTGTAACACTAGCAGAAAAGTCTCCACGACCTGGCCGCCAGCCAAAACCTCGTAATATGCCACGTACGTTATTGTTTTTCTATTTATTCCAGGGGAATGTTTAGACACGTACTATGACACAATTTGTGTCTATTCCTCCAAAATTTACTCAAGACAAACTGAATGTAATGATTTACATTGTACACAAAACTTGTAATCAAAGTCGATATGACTTCTTATACAGGGTGTCCCAAAAAGTAGTGATGAACGATAGCTGGGAGGTAGAGGACCAAGAGGGCTATCCGAATCACCCCCATGTGTGTTATGCGATTTTTTGTATTTTCGGAGTTATTACATTTTTTTCAATTTTTCATCTATCGCCAAGTACGATGAGATTTTTATTTATGGTGACGTGAATTATTGCGCTAGATGCTTGATTTTTTTTGTGTGCTAAGCTGAAAGATTGGCCAATTCAGTATGGTAACATTTACTATCGTTAGATCTTCGAATGGAATAAAAAAAAAGAATTAAATGCCAAGGAAGATAAAATTACCCAGTATGTTCATAACTTCAAGGGCCCATAAAAAAATAAAATCACATGAAAAAGGTTTTCCATTTGGCTTTTAAAAACTTGCTCTATCGATCAGGTAGCTACCCTAAAAATTTCATTTTATTATTCTGAAGGCTTCAATCAAAAAATTGAAATCTAAATGTGGTAAGTGGAAAATTTTTATTAACATGATGATCATTAAAACCAATAAATAGGTGTTAAATTACCAGAATTTTTTTAAAATAGCCCCGCTGTTGCTGAATGCAAGTGCGACATCACCGTAAAAAGTTGTCTTTTTAATGTCTGAATGCTCTTTTATCATTTTTAATGGTTTCTTCTGCAACTATGAATTTCCGGGTTATTTCGTCCAAATTGTGGCATTCTCTCAAGTGGCCGAGGTCTTTTTAGTATCCCCATTAAAACAAATCAATGGGGTTTAGGTCGAGGGACTGTGGAGGCCAGGCTTTAAAGCAGGCATCACCGGCGCATGCGCAGGCTGCAACGACCAATCCATCTTTCAGAGTATTTTTGCCCTTTAGCCTGGCCTCCACGGTCTCCGGACATAAACCCTATTGATTTTTTTCCGTGGGAATACTACAAAGACGAGAGACTTCCACAATTTGGACGAAATAACCCGGAAATTCATAGTTGCAGAAGAAACCATTTAAAATGATAAAAGAGCATTCAGACATTAAAAAGACAACTTTTTACGGTGATGTCGCACTTGCATTTAGCAACAGCGGGGCTATTTTAAAAAAATTCTGGTAATTTAACACCTATTTATTGGTTTTAATGATCATCATGTTAATAAAAATTTTCCACTTACCACATTTAGATTTCAATTTTTCGATTGAAGCCTTCAGAATAATAAAATGAAATTTTTAGGGTAGCTACCTGATTGATAGAGCAAGTTTTTAAAAGCCAAATGGAAAACCTTTTTTATGTGATTTTATTTTTTTATGGGCCCTTGAAGTTATGAACATACTGGGTAATTTTATCTTCCTTGGCATTTAATTCTTTTTTTTATTCCTTTCGAAGATCTAACGATAGTAAATGTTACCATACTGAATTGGCCTATCTTTCAGCTTAGCACACAAAAGAAATCAAGCATCTAGCGCAATAATTCACGTCACCATAAATAAAAATCTCATCGTACTCGGCGATAGATGAAAAATTGAAAAAAATGTAATAACTCCGAAAATACGAAAAATCGCATAACACACATGGGGGTGATTCGGATAGCCCTCTAAGTCCTCTACCTCCCAGCTTCAGTATATCACTACTTTTTGGGACACCCTGTATACTGTACTAAGTTGCATTTAGTTGTTTGTATGTCAACAAAAGAATATCGAATATTGTCAAATTCCAAATTGCAACTTGGAAATTAAAACCCCTACCCGGCATACTATATTTTAAAATCAAATTTGATTTATCTAGTCTACCTCGGTTTTTATCTCGTATGAAGCTGCGGACTAGTCGCGCTCTATCTTGATATAGGGATTTTTGCGAAAATCGCGCCTGGCGGTAAAACTCGGGTGCATCAAGCAAAATGCTCTATATTTTGGCTCCATGCCAGCTCCATTGATAGTACGGACCTCGCTGATGAGATAAAAAACACTTCCTCGAAAAGGCTGTTGTGAACTGAAGGAATGTTTTCGTAGCGCTATTTAGTTCAGTTATTATAAAGCTGCTTCCGCTATGTACTAAGGAATTTTACGTACTTCATCGCATTCAGTTTAATTGCACTGCAATAATAAACTATAAATGCTTACCTATTTCTTTTGATGTTATTGCTTTAGATGCAGCGATATTTTCGCATAATCGCAAACAATATTTTTTTCATGAAGCAACATATTGTTATCGTTATGCTATATTTTTATGAAACATGTATTAATTTTTGGATGTTTTATCTTGTAAATTTTTTTACAAACACCATTATCAACAAAGTTACCGATTGTGAGATTCGCTCATGATTTTTTTACAATATTAACTCAATCTACAATTGATGAACTCATATTTAAATTAAACCATAATGCAATTTGTATTCAAGCCAACGAATTAATTTCCAAATTCAATTTGGAATCCATGACTGTCGAACAGGAGCATAAGCGACAGTCGTCGGAGCCTTTGAAATACGGCTGGTTTTAATATTGCGGGGTACGTTACCAGGTGGGCAGGCCGGCAGGGGGGTACTCGCGACCCACTCCACCGGCACTTGTGGAGGCGCTGCAAAGCGCATGCGCGTACTACGTGCCGCGTGCTCTCCTCGTGGCTACGCGCCTCTTGCGATAAGAGAATCTGAACTTACATTCGTTCAAGCTACCTACTTGCTTTAGACAGCCTACTCACTGCGATCGTAAAATTTAAAGCCTATTATATAATACAAACGTTCCATACATAAAATTAGTAATGTAGTGCTTGACTTGAGTTTTGGAGCATTTTCGTGTGCTGAAATGTTTTATTGCTTTATATGTATTAAGCGGTTTATTAAAGCGCTATTCAGCGGTAAGGAAGTATGAATTATGAATATTTGAGTTGTAAAACAGAGTAACGTAGTTGGCGCACCGCGTTCAGCTCGACAATGGGACCGTGAAACTTTGATAAGTTGAATCCAGCCCCGACATAGAAAGCCTGATCTACGAGCACTGTGTTAACTGAGCGAACAGTTTGGTTAAAATTTACAGCAGGACGACGTTTAAGTTACTTTAACGAGCAAACAAAACAATACTTAGGTACTAAGTACTAACCAACTAACTATACCTACCTTCTTCAAAAGAAGTATATTGTACGGATAAGAATATAACATCGGGAAGTAAAATATAAATGCTTTAATTTTAAATTTAAACAAATTCGGAACATACCTAAAAGGTAAATCTTAATTAATCCATTGAAAGCTTTTAGTGTCAGAAGGATAAGTGACTATTGGATCAAGGAAACTGGTAGCAAGTTAAGGAAATAAACCTATTACCCTCGCTACGTTCTACTTCGTTTTCTCAATTACGACGATAATAAATCTTCAAAATCAGAATACCTGCCCGAGTTAGATTTGAGATAATTTGCTTCCCACTTCAGTCGCGCTTTACAGCGTTTATCATAGTCGGCAAAGTATTAAAGGGCGTTTGAAGTTGGTCCTAATTTCTGAAGAGATTAATCATTTCCAAGAGAAACTCGTTCTTTGTCTAAAATTATTTTTTACAAATGAAAAGTATAATTTCATAATAAGAAACTTTCTAAATGTAAGCGAAGTAAATTCTAAAACCATGTCTAGAAATTTATTACCTACTTCTAATCGTGGTATAAAATACTGTATCCAATAAATTAATATTCATGAACTCAAACTATGGATTAATATTTTAAATTGAATTTCAAAGTTTAAAGCATGTGTTGGCTAAAATATAATGTTGAAACATATTTTCTAGTAATAATTATAAATGGCGATTTTACTGTTTATAATATTAATACCGTCACCAAATGTTCACTCCAGATTCGATATTTACCTGAAAAAGAAGAAAAAATATTATCATTAACGTTAAATAATTGTGGTTTACATCTACTAATGTTATGATAGTATTAAGCATGTATAAAATGAGATATTAAAGCATTTAGCAATATAACAGCAATTTGTTTGGTATGATAGACGGTAATGTTTTAACGGAATGCTCTATGTACCATTAGCTCCGCTATTCCTGGAATTACCACTATTTATTTGGTCACTGCTTTACGAGTTTATAACGCATTGCACGGTCATTGAACGAAATCATTATAGAACTTGTACAATAACCGTCAGTCGTCACACATGGCATTTGAAACTAAACGGTTTTTCAATTTTCGTGTCTGCAGAGATACGGCAATATGCAATGCAAATCAAATTCCAATCAATCTAAAAATCAACGGCCTACATCTCCCATCCATGTGGTATGGGAACTGGATTTATTGGAAGGTCTTTTTTTAGTTTGTATATTATGTTTACTTTTCAGGTGGTTCTAAAACAGTCTGGATGTTGATGTTTATTTTGAATACCGCTATATACACGCTTTAACATTTAGAAAAACATTTACATTCCACAAAGAAATAAGAAAGAAATAATTTGAAACATCATAAGTGTTCAATTTAATTCCCTCGGCCCTCCTTAAAATTATTTATGAAACATTAAATTCGAAATCGAAAAAGGTTTCTTCGAGGGTGTCGTTCCGAGAATTAAAGTTAGTCATATCTAATCAATGGAATATCGTATAAATGTTTATAACATCTACTAAGTTGAGGAGCCACTTAATTAAAAAAATATTCTATTGTTTCATGCATAATTTTTAACTATTTCTTTAATCAATGACGTATTGCATCAAGTTAACGGATAATGGAATGCTACGCTTCCAATGAAATTTATAAATGACTATCGGTCCGCCCCGGCTTCGCCCGTGGTACATGTTTACGTTTTCTCTACATAAGAACCATTCTCGTACTTCAAGGAATATAATAAAAAAAGAATTATCGAAATCGGTTCAGCCGTTCTCGAGTTATGCGCTTACCAACACATTTTGCGATTCATTTTTATATATAAGACTAGCGGTCCGCCCCGGCTTCGCCCGTGGTACATGTTTACGTTTTCTCTACATAAGAACCATCCTCGTACTTCAAGGAATATAATAAAAAAAGAATTATCGAAATCGGTTCAGCCGTTCTCGAGTTATGCGCTTACCAACACATTTTGCGATTCATTTTTACACGCTTTATATTAGCTTCACCTGTATGTTTGTATGTTTGTAACCGACTTCTTTGGGCGCGATTTTGACCCACTTTAAACGGCCAGATTTCGTTCAAACTTTGTAGATTTATTGAGGACCGATGACAATACACTAATTTGATAAAATAAATAATAGTTTAAAAAAAAATAAAAAACACGCTTTTTATAGAAAACCGAACTAAAAGCGTGTTTTTTAGTTTTTTTAAACTATTATTTTTATATATAAGATTTAAAATAACTCAATAATGTAACTCTCGACGTAATGGAACAGTCGTGTATGTTATTCGGTAAATTAATACAAGCCAATTGCATTGCGTGACCCAATTTTAAGGAGATGAACGACATTGACGCTATATAATATACGTTGTTCAACACATAGTGCTAATTTCCATATGACATAGTTAATTTAGGGTAAATTGCATGACACTTCCTAATTGTATTCGTTAATTATACATTCATCGTGTGGATTTCAGAACGGCTAGGACAGAGATATTTTTAGCCGGAATTTCGAGGAATGTTGAATTTGAATTTTGGATTTTCCTTAACCTGACTTATTCTACTACGAATTCAAATAAATAAAGTATTAACTAGATTTATGTCGTGTCTAAAAATAATCAATGCCCTAAAACAAAATACATAAATGTAAGTAGAAATATTATGTATATCAAGTTAATCTGTGAGAGTGAGGTTGCGTGTTGCGGTCAATTTGTCAAGTCATTTACGAGTAGCTGTTGTGGGGAATACGGGCTCAATAAGGGCAATTAATACAGCGCAGGGCTTCGCTGCTAACGACTGAGGCTTCTATCAACATTCCCTTTCGTTCCCGTATTTATGGCGTAAGTTACAAGTCTATTCCCGCAGGTATTTATTGTGCGAACGTTCGATCTAAATATAAAAATTCAAAGCGGGCTGACTGATATACCTACTCGTAAAATGAACATTCGAAAGTATTGAATCTGGATTTTATACGATATCTTATATTACCAAGTGAATATTAAATGCAATGAATATGAAAATTTTATATTAAAAAGGTCTCTTAGCGGTAAATATTTAAACAACATCACACCATGTTGTAACGTTATAAATTATACGATTTTTAAATCTTAAACATTCATCCCAAGTTTAGAAAAGTAAACAGTCTAAAATTTAAATAATTGGATGAGTTCTGAACTTCTCACAACTTTAATTGGAAATATTTGACAATATTAATTAACCAAATGATATAACGGCATATAAAATATGATACACCACATTAACAAACAATTATTTATCTAGGTTTATGAAAGGATATTTTAATGGTCACGCTAGGAATAGTAAACAAAACATTTCGGACAATAGTAGCCATACAATGATCCTCGGAAATGGTTCAACAGAAGCACCTATTGTGGATAAGCATCATGTAACAAAAAAGACATTAGTTCGCATGAAGCTTCATAAAAGCCAGCGTATACATAAAAATACAGGGCAATAGTGTATAATTTCCATGTAAAAACTACGGCACCCTAATTAATAATTTAATTTTGTGTAACACGAAAGAAAAATGACAAAATGAGGGTAACAGCGAAATGTATTAATCTTCGTAAACCCGTATAGGGTGTGAAAAGGGTGTATAGGAGAATCGGATCCGTCCGCGTCGCCGAAATCACGCACGTAAAGCGATAGGACACTTTCATTAAACCGATGTCCGGTACTACACGGTTCAATGTCCGGTTCACTCTATTTTTAACACACTAACCCACGAGCGGCGTCGTAAAGAGCACGTGCCAATTGCCATACGAACAATACGAACCCAATCCTATACTGTATCTACTTCTACGACAGCTAAAAGCATTTTCCTTCGATTTTAAAACTAATAAGATTTGCAGTCACGTATAGGACTTACTCTTAATGATCCTATTTAGGTCATTAGCCGTGCTCACGAAGTGTCGTTGACGGCGGAGGGCAGTTAAGCTTTTACTAAAAAGTGCAACAGAAAGCCCGTGCAGCCTTAAAATGCATTTTAACGCGGCACGTAATTTTTGCATTTAACTAATGGATTATTATTATTTTAAAGCTCTATACAGCTTTTTTACAGCTGCCTTACATGCAAGTCGTGTTAAAAATAAAATGGAAATACTTATATATAACATGAGCGACATACAGATATTATATTTTTATTACAGTCAAGGGTCCATCGAACGTCTATAATTCAGGAGAAATTCAATTTATACACCGAGGGATTGAATGCAAAAGTTAGCGTGCCGACTGCGCTGAAATCAATAAAATCGTCTCAGAGCGACCGCGAGCTTCCTTCGGTAGCGGAGTTTAGCGTAAAGCGTCCCTAAATAAATAATAAGCGTAGTAAACTTAAACGAGAACTTCACGTAGACGGAAAATGCATAAAGAACCTTTAACATTTTCCTGTAGTAATAATTTATAGCTGTACGTCTTCCTCAATGTATTACTTCCTGGATAAAAACTCAACCATAAATGCAGTCATATTTTTAAAGATAGATTTTTTATTAAAATAAGAATGTTACAATAACACCATGGAGTGTTTAAAAAATTTTTGTAATAAAAGCATTATTAGTTATTAATATATTGATAGCAATGCCATAGGTCATGGCTCATAAAATGTGTTCTTATCCATTATAATATTTGGTATGCATATAGAAATTTATTGGATCGTGTTCAATATTCGCATCGTTAACAACCACGTTTTAATGGAATAACAGATACCTTTGTCTAGAGTAAGTTCATACGTGAACATTTTAGAAATACTCCGACATGGCTCGCTCGGAACAACTTCCTAAACTCATCAGCTGCCCTCTGAGCACGCTCGTAAGCTTACTTGTGAGAAAAGTTTCTTACATCGTTTCAACTTCCTCTGCTGGCTACAATAAACCATAATTGTCTGTGATGGTATATACTATTCAATATTGCTTGAAACACTCAAAGCATTTATTGTGAACAAAGCATTTCTTCAAACTTTCCCTTTATTTACAAATACTCTGTACATAGCAATTTAATGATTAAACTCTACTTGCCATTTCAATCGTAATACATCTTCTATAAGCATTGAATGACCGATTTGGTATTTCCATTCTACAATCTACATGACTGCAATCATGATCTAGACGTATTCAAATGTTCCCTTTCCATTTACTATCAAATGTTTTAAAGCTCAAAAGAAAGTAATCAAGGAGCACCGACCCTATATACGTGTGCCCTAGCTGTGAAGTCTGTACTGTCATATGCACCCCGGGCGACGCCGACGCGTCGAGGCAAATACTCGAAATATGAGGGGTGTTGATCTAACCTGGACCGACTGAGACTAAAACAAATCGTTTAGCTCGGCTACATTATAGCGTACTAGAACGATGAGACGATAGAAGCTTTTATATGCTGTATAAAAATTTATGAAGTTTTACATTCATTGTGAATAAATGAAAAATATACCTTTTAAGATAAAATATACATGACAATCTAAAGTGGAATAATTTTTATTTTATTTTTAGTGTACTTAACTTGCAATTCTTAACAATTTACGGCCTGTTTTATTGTAATTTTTAGTGAAAATTCTTCTAGTAAGTACATGTAAAATTAAATCCAAATAAAGTACGAATAAGCGATTAGTGAATACTTAAACGATCTTACATCGAATTTAAAAGTCATCTCAAATCAGATAAGTGTGATATTGCAACAAGAGGACGTCAAATGGACGACGTTAATGATCTCATTACTGACTGCGTATAATGTACATCTACTATGTTCAGTTGCAATGCCGCCTTCTCTACATTAAGATATCAAGTTAGGAGTCCTCTCAGACGTCTCAAAGGGGTGTTTTGGTGTACAATAAGTGCAGCGACAAGGGATATCAGTCAAAGAACCCTTTTTGAATAATATTCTCCCTGTCGTGCAGAACATTATGAGTGCCTAATTACTCAATATTGCTGCGAAATATGCAGAGGGAACCGTTTTACATAATTCACCTGGCGAGTAGGTACCTATTGTAGCCTGTAAGAAATTTGACGTATAATGCACAATGAAAGTGAGAAAATCTTAACCGTTTTCTTCACATTGATATAAGCAAAGTAAAATTATATATTTAATTAGCTTTATTCCGTAGTCATATCTTTAAAAGTAAATACGACAGTAAAATTCAAATTATAAAACAAAATTAATATAATTCACTTTCGAAAACGAAAATTATGATAGAGAGTAACTGTACCTTAATTTTTTAATAGTAAACTATTTAAATTCATACTCTTTAAATCACACACCTCATTTCATTACACGGGAAAATATATTTTTAATCAAGCAGCAGTTCATTGGACCTACAAAATGAATATTACCGATAAGCTTATTTAAAAAGCGCAATTTACCAAGAAAAGGATTAAGTTAGCCACAGCCGTGGCTACGATCTGTAATAAACCTCGTTTCAAGGAACGTAAAATAAACAATCCCTATATTAACCGTAATATACAAACTTCTAGCCACTATTTCACTGTGTAGGAATATAAAAATCTAATATCTTTTGTAGAAAGTGTTGGCTATACGAGATACCAATTACCTGTCTCCTTTTTCTCATTTAAAAGACTGTCCCAATAACCCAGTTTACTAAAAGGCCAGGTATGAAAAGTTCCATTTATAGTTTATAGAGATCCACTAATACAAGCCTTGCTTTCTAAATGGAAGATTATTATTGCCTTAGAGAACTAACTGGATTCTAAATCTAACATTAATCAAGTTCATGTGATAACGATTCTAACATTTTCATTTTACACTGAGTGAGTAGTATATGTTAGCAAAACCACGGTAAAATATTCAAACTTATTCCATTTCAAATACAATATATCGTTTTATACCTCAGTTCTAAAACCATTGTGTAGCAATTGACAAATCCCATATTGGAATCTGGAAATACGCTGGAATCGAAAATTGAACAGGATTCACACGGTGTGTCATAAAATTTGCTATTTATAGCTTTATGCATAATATATATTGTTTGATTTTATAAATAATTAAACATCAAAACAAAACACATTTCAATGCTATCGTGTGAAGTTGTAAAGTAAGTAGGTAAGGTAAATAGTATGAGTTTTGCCTTTTTTGTTTTCGAATAATAGCTATCCTGCCATATAGTATGTAGGACCTATACCTACCTTGTCCTTTATCATTTGTGAAATAATTTAAATATGATTTTATTTTGTTGGTATTTATTAACCAGATTTATTTATTTTGTTTCATAACACGAGCTGCGATGCAATCTAATCCATTCATGTCTAGCTAACTGAATTTTTACCGTCCAATCATTCTTCTAACTTTCAAACTACTTTATATTCGACACAGAATAATGTTACGCGAATTCAGTAGAGGTAAAATATTTAATAACCATTCAAAACTCGCAGGCGCGAGTCGTACTCGAGCGTGATAGGTGTTTTGAGCTAGCTTTAACAATAACTGAAAAGAATAAGAGAAACCCTCACTGAAGCTTTGAATAAAAACCTGGTTACTATTGTACATATAGGTACGTATTGTGGCCTTAATTGTAGTCTCTAGCGTAAAAAGGATTACGGACTCAGCCTGATCTATAATTCGTAATTAAATTTCTAATGCGGGTAAGGTAAACAGAAATCGCATTAAATACATTTTCTTTAACACTTTTTACACAGATATTTTATGATAAATGTAAAAAAAATATCTTTACATACCTATACAGTAAGTATACTTAACTAATTTCAATAGATTCAATAATATCTTATCGAATTGCGGTCAAACGAAAGAAGAAAAATCCTACCACAGTTTTTCAATATCGCATCGGAAACAAACACAGACAAACATGCGGGGTTCGCGTCTTCCAATGATAACATCGTTATTATCGATTTTACTGTCGAGAACAATTTATCCAAAAGCAACACGCCGTCAGCTAAATCAGCGACATCCGCCCGCCTGTCTCCCCCAACATAGTGCATAGATTCGAACAAATCTCCTCTGATAAATCTTGCGACTCGCTAGACACTTCGCTAATGGCCGCTCTAGCGATCTCGTGAACATAGTTTAGTTTTTAAATCTTCAAATTTAATGAACCAGTACTGAAGACATAGAGTACTTCAAACTTCAGCAGTTTACTCTGCCAAAAGGAGTCAGCTCTATTGAATGGAAATTTCCTGTTAAACAATTAAAAAAACGGTTCTCAATCTTGAGCACTCAAGATGACCCGGTTTTCCAATGTTGATAACACTTTTTCTTAATTATTTGTATTGTTCAAAGATTGGAATTTAAATAATTGAAATGCTCGCTGGTGCAATATGCAGACTTAGAATTTACAAATCATCCCAATAAGGACTTTTTAGATTGACCTTAAACTTTATTTATCTACCCATTTGGTTCTTCAAAAAATAATTTTCATCAAAACATACCAAAAATTCAAACGACTTGTACCTATGACCTAACAATTGGCCAAAAAAAATTCAAACAAACGACAAGAATAATCCTCTATTTTCATTTTGCTGACCATAATAACGTTTTGTAGAATTCGCCTGCAATTTATAACAAATTATATCTGGATTAAAAATTGATTTTTATTACAAAGCAAATAACACATAATGGGTTCTTTATAATTTTGCGCCCCATACGCCATACCTATAAGCCACGCTATAGGGTCGCACCGACATGCTGGCCACCTCGCTCGTGCTACCCCAGTACCCCATGCAACCACTGCATTGCGGAACAAGTACTATAATTCATTTTTAGAACGCGACGCATTCCCTTTGTGCAATTTCTATTGTGAAATGATATTTTATGACAAGATTAACTTAGCGTGCCTTTCTGACGCGCTTTAATATCGATCGGGACAGTTTAGTGGTTATAGTGCCCTATTGTTAATGAGTTGGAAGTCAAAACAGATTCAATAAATAATTATAATGAATTTGACCGCGCGAGCTTTGCGTTGGATTTCTGAAAATTTGAAAATGGTTCTTATTTCGTGATACAAATAAAAATATTTCTGAAATAAAATAAAGAGCTTAGCATGAGCGTAACTTTATTTAGCTGCGTGCATTTTATGTAATAGGCGATGGCGTTCAGTCGCTAAAACATTCCTAAATTTGTTTTATATTTTTCATTTAATAAAAATGTAATAAGTATATAATTTCAAGTACTATAAACATAATTATAAAAAACATGTTTTGTAAGATCACATAAGGTTTGAACTTGTCGGTAAACATTAAAGGTCGGGAAGCATCCTCAATTCAAGGGTTTTGAAGTACTTTCGCCGTAAAAAGATAATATTTAATGGGATCCCTACGTTTCAATGGAACAGAAGGTACTTATCCATAGACTAATTGAAATTGGAAGACTATCAGAGGATCGGGGTGTGAAATTAATGGTGAGGTTTGGTTAATAAATGAAGAGAGACGTCGGAAATCTACATCAAGGCACATCAAGGGTCGCTCGTGATGTAGTCTAGTCACGACACTTTTATGTCTCAATCAAAAGGTTCAATCAAATGTTTTTACAAAAGTTGAAGATACTATAAATGAGTAAATTGATTACGAATGACAGATTACAGTTAATATTATCTTGCAAAGTTAGGTTTAATTTAAGAAACGTATTTTGAAGTAACAACAATATAAGAACAAATTGCTGTGACAAAATCTTCACAGATAATATACCCTACGTGGGGTTAGATAATTATCTACTTTAATTAAACATATCTTTAAATGATGATGACCGAAATTTATAATATCTGACAGCTGAACATCAAATTAATTATTAACAGTCAAATACTCTTTATGGCATAGTAAAAAATAAAGACCCAAGAGCTATCCATCAACAGAATAAAGTCATTAAATGTGGTCTTAATAGGTGTAGAGCGCGATAAAGGATATTAACGTTCGTATGTGTCTTATAGGGCTTAATATCTTATCGTTATACGAGAAAATATTGTTTCGAAGGCTAGCCACCCTATGATTTGTTCCTCCCCGCCGAGACGAGGGCGGCGCGGCGCGGGGGCGCGCGGGGCGCGGTAACAAAGCAGCGGCCGTTGACACGAATCTCCGACATTGTGTTTATGTATCCTATTGGATTTTTTCCGTATGCGCTTGCCGTTAGCAGCATGCACGCAAATGGTGTGTTTGTTTTTAGAATCAATACCATAACAATCAGATCGCTAGGGAAATCGGACAATAATAGGATATTAGTTCCTGAATTATTTCTTGTATAGTTTATTCAATGTCATTTTATCGTGAAATGATCTAATAACTAATTTATATGATTCAATTAAATAAAATATAAAAATTAATTGAAGTGTCGCGTTCGCGGTATTTTAAAGTAGAACATGTCTATTGTCTGTTGAGTTCACCACGATGACTTCGATTTTTACATACTTATTGCAATTTGCAAACGCTCTTCAGAAATGTACAACAATCATTATGTAAAACTAGCTTCCGCCCGCGGCCTTGCCCGCGTGGTGTTTTGATAAAAGGTAGCCTATGTTCTTTCTCAGGGTCTAAAGATTGTCTGTGCCAAATTTCATCAAAATCAGTTGAGAGGTTTAAGCGGGAAAGCGTTAACAGACAGACAGACAGAGTTACTTTCGCATTTATAATACATATTAGTAGTAATTTTAACAATTAATTCATGGATTAATTCGGTATATTTATGTATCTATCACTTTATATATACCTTTGTAATTATACTACTCACTCATCCCGGATTCACCTGCTTTAATCAGGGATAAAAAAATTGAAAAATAAAAATTGTCGATCTAATCGATTGCGTGCTCCCCACTGCGCGCTGCGTAAACCTTAGAATGTCTACGGCTTTTACCGTGTTTACTCAAACATTTTAAATTCATGGCTGAATGAAATGTCCGATTTGAATAATTCAAAAAGTATCCTACGGGCTCTGAAACAACCTTGAATACAACGAGCACATCATGAATACGATTAAAGAAGGAAATTATTCGGAAGAAGATAATGATAAATAATAAAGCAAAAATAACTTCGTGATTCTTGATCACATTTACATAAACTTTTGAAGTGACTTCTTTAGGCGCGTTGAGAGCAAAATTTCAAGATCACGTCATGGCAATACCGTCACGTCATAGAGTATGGCGATGATTTTGGTATCTTTCAATCTTACCGTTTAAATTTCACTTCTGAAACGTGTGCTCAGCACACAGGCTTGAGGCTCTTAATTGTTTACAAACAAAATTATATTGCAAAACTAAAATAGTTGAGCATGTGGTGCCTATCCCACACTTCAGTCTAGATATTGATATTTTCTTTATATATTATGTAGTACGTTCTTACGTTATATTCATCTAATATCAACTGTTATTGACGAATAAAGTACATATAAGGAGTACTTCATTTCGCAAAAACTTCTATCTAGCTTTTATATCATAGGTAAGGTAGGTAAAGCTATATTATAACAAAGTAGAATTCCCTCCGTGCATCGCTGTTATGAAATCGTGAGTATTCAATTATCTTCGAAAACGGTAATCCTTGAAACACAAAGGCAAGGAGTGAGGCTGGGGAATCCATTTCATTATAACTTACATTTACTCAACGTAATCCCCATACACTGGCTTGAGCAAACCATATTGTTTATTCTTTAATCAGTAATGTTGAATCATATTCATCAAAGACTCTTATAATCACACGCTAACAGACGTGTTACTAAGAATTAAGATGTTATTTGATAAGTCTTCATCAACTCTCATCTTACACTTCACATTTAATAGCTCACCATATGAATAATTATTTTCGATCAGTAAAACAAACAAGTCGTTGAATTTCGTACTATAACTTATTGTACAAAGATAAACTACTACAAATCATATCATTTAGGTATAGACTATATTATAGACAATGATTGTGAAATCTTAAACCATCAAATTATTATTATAATCTTACATATTATGAACGGGACATGTAGTTACGTAATGGAAGCTGTTAAAGTTTTCATCATAACCAAAAAATGCTTTATTGGGACTGTTGGCATTGTCTCTTCTAGGTCCTTACTCGGTCTTCTAAGTAGGTACTTATTCGACGCAATAGAGAACAAGAACAAAGACATTTTATAAAACGAGAGATTGTAGATGGTATAAACATAATACATACATTCAGTAAATCTCTAATGAACTAATTTACATACAAATGGGAAATGCGCGGCGATTGAACGTAGCTTACCGTTTTGTACAGAACATTTGATCCGTAAAATGTTTTAAGTAAACATTATTTTTACTTTCAGCGGTCGCTACGACTGGAATTTGTTAATTAAATTTACTAGCGTTTAATTAAAAAAAAGAAAATACAAAATGCCAATACCGAGACGGTAGGGTTTATTACTGACTATAATAGAATAAAATTAAAATTGATTTTTAATTAATTAAGCACTTCATTTTTATAAGCCCTCAGAATTTAATTCCCGTAATTCCCTATTTAAAAATTAAAGTCGAAAAAGTTTACTGTTACTGTTATATTTCAACAAATTATTATTGCTCTACGAAGCTTAATATGTTAACTCTAGAATAATTACACTGTTCAACATTCCGATGCAGAAACAATTGTTCTTTGCGTAAACATTCTAATATATCTTCAGTGCGGTCTAATAGAAGAGCTGTTCTCGAGCACTTAACTTTGTTATCATCCAGTTCAAATTCGACGAACTGTGTTAACCGCTTTTGTATCTCGCAGCTTCACACCTCGGGGCTTCGATAGCATCTTATGTAACTACCTGAAGACGTGCTTAACGGTCAACCTACATTAAATAAATGGCACGAGATAATGTCAATACGTTCGCGTGTAGGAACTTTGCACCCCAAAGGAATTTGCTTGATTCATTTCTTTGCATTTCCCTTGCTCGGTTTCCTCAGTAAATCTTCCACAATACTCTAAGAAATACGATGCTTTCATTGCAAAATTATACAGTAATTTTAACGAGGAAAAGTAGAATAATATTCAAAGGACTCTTTTGTTCTTTTTAACGACTGGCGACCTTTAAAAAGATGAGTAAGTACTCCGAGGTGTTTAGGTCGATTAGCGTAATTTTCTTTAATTGAACGATACTTATACGAGGAAAATTTAAGATACATTTCCCCGGAATTACAAGACAAAGAACAATTTTATTTCATTCATATACCTATGTTGGTTCTTATTTAATAGGTATTTTTGTTAATTTTTTTGGCAATACACTTAAAAATACTGATTTTATTAATTCTGATTTGCCCACATTCTCCAGTATTCTTCAATTACTCAAATAGGTGAACATACAGAGAATATACCGTGATGTATCTTCACATCATATCATTCTACAACTTCATGCATTGCCACATCCAAACAATAGATAAGTAAACAGATAATCTTATTTACAATTAATCCACTCACGAAGACGATCCTAGAGTGGCAGATGGAGGGCTATCATCACTCCCGATCGCCGGCGCGGTCACGATCTCAGCTATTGTGGGAACGATTTGATGTTATCCACGACATAATACCCTATAACGCGGTATACTAAACGTTTTACACCACTGTTATATTTAGAAGTATGACAGATGAAATCATAGGTGTGTTGTACTATTTGTTCAAGTGACATGTAGTTATAGTTAGCGACGCCCTCATTTCGCTTTCGTTTCAAGAAAGACATGGCAAGTCGTCGTCTACTGTATTGCAGTTTAAATTAAATAAAAATAATTAAGTATGCTGTAAGTACTGATCCTAATTCTTGTTATTATCAGATAAAATAGAACATGATAAAAAATTGAAGGTTACACTATGATTTTTTTTTTGTATTAGAGATAATTATAATTTTAAGCAAGCTGCGTGATAGTATTTGAAGTACTTATTGATTTCGATCAAAACATTTAAAAAAAACTTGGTAAATGCGACAATAATTAGTAGCTCTACCATTTGAATTCTCTGGTTCTAATACTTATTATAACCAAGTATTACGTGTCGTTATAATAGTTATAAATTCATAATGATAATTGGTAAATAACTATAAACTCTTTTCACTTTCGCGACAAATAACTAATAAGCCACAAGGATTAACTGAACATTAATTAATTAAAAATAGATTGTGGAAAAGGAAAATATCTAATTTCCGCTGTTATTATATTAAATGCTTTATTTCGATATAGTCAAAGCCGTTTTTCCCGTAAACCACACCATTGCAGCAACGGTAAACTTAAATAGAGCTTATAAGAGACACTTTGCTATTTGTGATATGAAATTGAATTAGAAAAAAAGTTGTCATTTTAATGTCCGTGCAAGTTATGTAAAGTGAATATTTATAATGATTTATAACGTAATCAATAGGTATATTACCAAGAAACTATTTTTAAGGAAAAATAACAAAAAAGTTTTTGGGCCCGAAATTACTTTCCCTCTTTAAAACCTGAAATATAAAACAAAAATTTCCATAGTTTCGTCAACGGCCAATCCGAAATACTTTTTAAAATGTACGTTTATTTTTTTAGGAGTGAATTATAGGGCAATTTGTATTAATGTTCACAGCATGACAGCAAAAAACGAGAGGCGTGTTAGAAAATATTTTGATTCGAAACTTAATTAATCGGTCCATGGGTGCACGAAACTAAATCCAACACCGTAATCACGCGAATCAGCGCTTAAATAACATGGGAAATGCGTATTTTCCTACAAAACATAATTTTGATACGAATTTCAGTGTTCAGAATGATTACGTCATAGAACGTTATGTTATTTGGCCTCCTCAATTAATGCACATTGAAAACATTAAACATGCTTAAACTTATTAACTTAACTGGTTGACTAAATTAAAAATATTACATTTTACCATTTAAATTACTTTTATATATTTCCTGTTACAATAAAATTTAAGCAAATTTGTACATACAAAAAGCTCTTAGGATCATTCTTTAAGCTGGTTGTATAGAAATATTAATGAATTAATTTACATTTCAACATTAAAAAAAACACCATTATAATATGTATAACCCCAATCCAATATGTCAAACTTATGTATGAATTCAAATAAAGATTTATTTATTTTATAATACATGTACCCATCTAGCATAGTATAAAGTATGCAGTAATACAGTATTATTAAATTTATGTGTCACTGTCACCAAGCCCGGTGGCTTCCTTCCGGTAGCCGATCGCTCTCATTAAAACTGCCGACCAGAAAATTATACTGCAAAATTTAAACTACAACCATATTGATACAACGCTTAGATCATTAAGTAATGGATGGAGCACGCTGGCAAATGTTCTAACTAAACTTTCTGCCGGTTTTGGTGCGGGGAGGGTAACTCACACTTTGAAACACAATCACACATTCACAAAAATAATTTGTGTCTTTACAAACTCAAACTATTACAAAATGGACAGACTAGCATGTTTTTGCACACATACATCGATTACACAGAAAAATCTCTATACATATACGTAATAATACAATCGCTCTAAAGGGATGTAACCATATCGATATTACAAAAATAATAATTTTGTTGAAATTAGAAATAACATTAATATTATATTCATAAAAAATACTACACAGGTCATTTGTAACGTTTTCATCATTATTATATGCATATGAAAAAACAATAAAACGCCATTTTATTTGTATTTGAATATGTATTTATTCAACACATCACATATTATATTCAATAAAATAAATATCGGTCCAGAAATTTTTATTATTTCTGTACCGAGGTGTCCATTCTGATTTTCTCCCACAGCATTCAATCCACCTTAGCCTTAAAGCAGGATTTTTTGTAAATCTGAAATATACGCAATATTCGTACATACATATAAATAAAGTAGCTGCTCCGCGCGGTTTCACCCCCGTGGCTCCACTCCTGTTGGTCGTAGCGTGATGATATATACCTTCCTCGATAAATGGGCTATCTAACACCGAAAAAATTTTTCAAATCGGACCAGTAGTTCCCGAGAATAGCGCGTTCAAACAAACAAACAAACAAACAAACTCTTCAGCTTTATAATATTAGTATAGATTACATAATAGAAAGGTTACAAGATTAACATTACAAAAAAAACGGCTAAATGCGAGTCGGACTCGCGCACGAAGGGTTCCGTACCATTAAAATGTTCTGCCAGTTAAAAGTAACCGAGCGTAAATTTTAATAAATATATACAAGACTTACAAAATAAACATTATACTCCTTTTACACAACTGCATACAGTTGTGTAAAATTTTAATATAATAAAGATTAATTCTCATCTCATTTCAAATTATACTTAGAAAAATATTTTTTTATCGACGTTCAAGTTAAAAGCAGTCCGTCACTAAGAAAGTCGTAAAAATTAACGACCTTTTAAGCGACGAGTTTTTAAATTCAACTCTATCACTAAGTTCATAAAGATTAAATTTGAATTTCTCTTCAAGATAGTCTCGCTACATCACTTTATAGTCTCGTGGGGAGTGCGGTTCAATATCGCGTTCTAAATTCAACTTTATCGCTTAGTTCATAAAGATTAAATTTGTATATTTTCTCTTCAAGATAGTCTCGCTACATCACTTTATAGTCTCGTGGGGAGTGCGGTTCAATATCGCGTTCTAAATTCAACTTTATCGCTTAGTTCATGAAGATTAAATTTGTATATTTTCTTTCCATGATAGTCTCGTGAGGCCGCATCAATGATCGAGTACACACATGACTCGATTATTTGTCTTGATCATATCGCTAAACGATACATCGACGATTATTAGAAATTGCATTTAATTAGAAATGTACGTTAAAAAATAAAAAAATATACACAAATGAAAGGTTATTCCATCTTTTTTAATATTCGACATGTTTGAATTGCTTCTGGAAGACTTGACAGTGCAAAACGGCATTTTTAGCGGAGCACTCGCAGACGTCCTTTCGATGTTTTACGAATACGCAGAGTGTTCGTAATCGATTACGCAAGTAGTTTTTATGAAAGCATAAGATTTTTCGATTCGAATAATCTTATACCTCGGCAAAAGGGGAAACGCCTGCGTGTGTTATCCATTACTTAATGATCTAAGATACAACGTCATAAATAAGAAATTACATTACCCATTACTACAATATGTCATTCACATGAAAAATATCCGATTAAAATGCTGAAATATATAAAAAAACTAGTGGTCCGCTCCGGCTTCGCCCGTGGTAGGTACATATTTAGTATCCTATGTCCTTCTCCTAGCTCTAAACTACCTCCCTGCCAATTTTCAGCTAAATCGGTTAAGCTGTTCTTGAGTTATAAGTGGAGTAACTAACACGACTTTTTTTTATATTATATTCTTCAACTTTTTGGTTAATACATACATTTAATATTTACAACAATACCTCATACTACAACCACATATAATTTCTCCAGCCCATAATGTAATGATAGTACAGCAATAAATTAATAAATATCAATAGATAAAAAGTATCTACCTATTCCATCATAACAATAATTATTATATCAACATTAACCCACTCTAAAACTACATACAGATAGAACAGAAATGTAAACTTTTAAATTAACTCTACGTAAACCGATTAAAAGGTTAATTCAAACCTATCAAACTAAAGTTCAAATACCTCTTGAAGCCCGTGCAATTCAAATAAAGTTTTATTTTGGCTTCATCTAGAGTTACTTTAAAATTGCTCCAGCATTTTTAGATTAAGTGACGCCCTGAAAAGTACCATAGATCCAGCTATTATTTTTAAATAAAGCCTTTAAGCGATATATTCTTTGAGGATAAGTACCTCATTTCAGAATATAACGCGATATTCAGCTCGCGTGCCGACGAGCGTCTCGATCGATAGCCTCCGACCTCGTATAACATCGCACACTGCTGTTAGCGTCTGCTTCACGTTTAAAGGAATGACTTCAAATACATCGAAACCCAAATTAAACACAGGACATTTAACCAATTATTAAACAGTAAAACAATTCGTGCATCGGATACGAGCTGAATAATAACAATCGATTATTGACCCGATTGCTGCAGCCGGAAAGCCTTTTTAACGTGTCACTGCATTTGCGGATTTGTCTTTGAAATCCTATTCTGCAATCGTTTATTAGGACATCGCTTTTAATGTAGGTATTATTTCTCTATAATCAAAGGTTACCCTACATAAAGCATAACTACATATTTTAAACTTTAAAAATAAAATTACAAACAAACATTGTTGTCTTTCTCCGTTCGATTTTACAGTTAATTTATTCTAAAGTATCTAAGCTTTTGTCATGTAAAGCTCTATTGGTATTTTCTATTCTAATTTGAACTACCAGACTCACAAGTTGTATTGAACCAACAATCAAATACCGTTGGTGTTCATACAGTAGATGCATAATGTATACGCTTAAACACATATTTGGCAGAATACCTACTTATAGAAACAGAATGACTTTGATTCCATGGTGATAATTGGATTGATAAATTAAATAAATAAAGCTAGTGTCACATCACTCATTGAAATTACATAAGAATTGCATTTTTTGTAAACTGACAACAAATATAATATCTATGTACATAATACCAAGGATTGGAAAGGGCAAACAGCCAAACAATTTATCATTTTCAATATCATATGTGCGCCGATTGACTGATAAATAACACTACTTAAAGCACATATACTATATCATTTAGAACGTATGCAACACATTACACATTTATATGTTGTATTTATTCCCCGTTTAAAATTATTATTTTAAAAATTAATTGTGTTCAGATATTTACATGGGGGGCAAGTATCTCGCCTCGCGGCGGTGTGAAAAAAAAACTCCGGCTGAGTGGCCAGACGGCCGGAGTCTAGGGCGACTGAGTGAGGAACCTTCGGACTATCCGAGCGTTATCCAGAAGGACTGCCCGCTGTATCCCCACTGTCATGGGCTTTACCGGTAAATCCAACCTCCTTAAATATTGTTTTAAGGAGGCAGGAACCAGCCCATTGGTGGACACAACTATAGGGATTATCTCGGCAGACACACCGCCCCACATCTCGACAACCTCGTGCGCCAGATCCAGATATTTGAGCCGTTTATCTGACTCGGCCTTAACAAGATTGTCGTCATGTGGAATAGTGATGTCTACCAAGAAAATCCTAGAAGTTGCTCGGTCCATCACCACAATATCAGGTCTATTCGCTAGAATAGTCCTGTCTGTGATGATGGGCCGATCCCAGTACAACTTGGCACGGTTATTTTCCAGGACTGGCTCCGGCGCGTACTTGTAGTAAGGCACTTTTCCTTCAAGAAGGCCATACTTCAGAGCGAGCTCTTGGTGGATAATCCTGGCTGCTAGGTTGTGCCTGTGCAAATACTCAGAGTTGGCAAGCATGGAACAACCGGAAGTAACATGTCGGAGAGTTTCTCCAGGACGGTGACACATACGACATAAGTCCTGGGTCCCGTCCTTTATGATGTACTTCCGATAATTGTTCGTCTTAACCACCTGATCCTGTATCGCACAGACAAAACCCTCGGTTTCCCCAAAGAGGTCACCGAAACGCAGCCAGTGCACGGAGGACAAGAAATCTACGTGAGGTTCATGTAGACTCCTGTGAAACCTACCGTGTAGCTCTTTCTCTTTCCATATGGCCTCCCTGTCGGAAATGCTGAGTACCGTCGGCTTTTGCCAGTCCTGTTTGGCCAGGGATAGGGGAGTGAGTCCTTTGTCACATTCTATGACTTCAGCATGGATTGCATGACCAACCTTTGAGAGGAAATAGTCTCGGAGTTTGCATATCTCACGATTATGCAGCGATTGGGCACTTAACATGCCACGACCACCACACTTTCGAGGGATATACAGCCTCATCACTGACGATTTCGGGTGATGCAACCGATGCAGAGTCATAGTTGTGCGGACTTTCCGATCCAGGGCGTTGAGTTCGGTCTGAGTCCACTTGAGTACGCCAAATGTGTACAGGAGAACGGGCATGACCCAGGTATTGAACGCTCGTATCTTGTTCACGCCCGACAAATAGCTGTTAAAGACTTTTGTCATGCGTTCACAAAATACTTCGACAACATCCTGTTTCACACCCGTCCCCTCCACACATATATTCTGTGACATACCCAAGTACCGGTAAGTTTCAGCTTCTGTAAGTACCCTAAGATGGGCCGCGCCAGATGGTGTTATGTCATCAGACGCGGTTACTTTACCCCGCTCCACATGCAGAACCGCACACTTATCCACCCCAAGTTCCATGCCAATGGAGCTGCTAAAATCACACGTGATATTTAGCAGCTCCGTTAACCTGGACCTATTAGGGGCAAATAATTTGAGATCATCCATGTAGAGCAGATGGCTAAGTCTTAGACCACCTCTGCGAAGCTGAAATCCGGACCCTAATCTCTCCAGCAAATAGCTTAGAGGGTTTAGTGCCAGGCAAAACCACAGAGGACTCAGGCAATCGCCCTGGAAAATACCCCGCCGTATCCTTATACGGTCTTCCGCGTCAGACAGCCGCTCACCTCGGAGACAAAGCATCGTACTCCATTGCCCCATACATGTTCCGAGAAGCCCTCGGATCGAAGGATCGATCTTATAAAGTTCCAGGACTCTCGTTAACCATGTATGGGGGACCGAGTCAAATGCTTTTTTATAGTCGATCCAGGCGGCAGATAAATTGCGTCTGTTACGCTTGACCTGCTGACCAATAACCGTGTCAATCAGGAGAAGCTCCTTAGTTCCACGACCACCCGCCCGACATCCGTTCTGTGTGTCTGCCAGAATTCTATTGCCATCTATATGCTTGGCAATTTTGGCGGCCAGTACAGATGTCAGTGCCTTGTAGATGGTGGACAGGCACGTGATGGGGCGGTATTGAGACGGGTCAGCGGAGCGGTTGGATTTAGGAGCTAGATAAGTGACCCCAGTAGTAAGGAAGTTTGGAAGCAAGCGGTGCTCAATCGCTTCTCCAAATTGGCGGGCTAAGGTAGCATGGCATGCGTTGAACCCTTTCAGCCAGTAGGTCTGAAGTCCGTCTACCCCTGGAGTTTTCCAGTTCAGGCATTTTCGGACTGCTGCGCTGATGTCGTCTTTTGTGACAACAACAGGGTCCATGGGTGGTAAGGTTGCGCACGCTTCCTCCAGCTCCGTCATCCAAGCACCTTCGACGTGCTCAGCAGCATGAGACCATATTCCACGCCAAAAGGCAATCAGGTCCGCCTTTTCGGGTTGTGGCTCCGTGTGTGCTTGCCGAGCCCCAGATTGAAGGTACTTGTAGAACTTCCTTTGATCACTTTCGAAGAGACGATTCTCACGGTGCCTCCTTGTTGTTTCGGAGTACCGTCTTATGCGTTTGCCCCAAGCTGCGACCTGCTGTTTCAGGGTGTCGATGCGCACAGTCACTATTCGCAATAGTTCTGCCTGGGGCAGATTGTGAGATATCTCACTGATTGCAGACCTGACAAAGCGCATCACTCGCGGTCTTGTGTTACCAGACCTGAAAGCAGTAAGCTTACCGATGAGGACTCTGGCATTAGCGATTCGAGCTTCGATACGACGCTTCCAAGCAGGAGTCGTACGTCGCTGCGGAGATCCTCTTCCCGTATTCGAGAAGTTAATCCCCACCGCTCGACACACGACTACGGCCGCAGCGTATAGTATCGATCCCGTATCACCAATGTCAGTACTGGTTTCCAAATATGGTGGCAGTAGTTTATTAACGGTCTCAACGGCAAGTCTGGTCGACGCTCTATAGGGAACGCGAGGAAGCTGGGAGCGCTGCTCAACCGGTATTCCTCGGTAATGAGAGATCGTCTCCTCAAGCTCTCTCCTGATTTTTTCTATGTCCTGGGCAGCTATTTCCTCAGTTTCCTCCGCTCCGATCGCATTGGTCTCCACCCCGGTGTTCTCCTCAAAAAGGACTGACACATCGGGTGGGTCATCAACGCGCGTCGGTTCAGGGGCTTCCGCGGAAACAGCCGCACATCCTAGTTGTTCGAGTTCGGAGGCGCTAAAGATGTTCCTGCGCAAGATATATCGAACTCGGTCCACCAGATTTTGTTCAGTGAGGGTGATGTTGGGTTCCAAGGTGTTGAATTCGCGGAGCAGTCTCACTCGGTATCCAGTCCGGTTGGTTTCACCCTCAGTCGCCCTATAATATGCTCGCATGGCATTTTTATTCTGGTCTACTGACCATCTCATGCGAGTCTTTCTGTTTCCACCAGTAGCGGACTCCACATGCTGGGTCGTTGCCGGCCCTGCTGTCGTCAAGCTAACTGGTGGGGATGGTGGGTTCGACCGACCAGGTGGTCGGGTCGGTCGGCGGGATTGGCTGGCGTCCCGCATGCTGCCGCGCCCAGCGCCAGCTCCAGGCGCGCCCTGGCGACCCCCAGGAAGCGGCCCTGATCGTATTCTATTGTCTGCCATCCATTAACCAGGCTTTATACACTCGAGGGTCGCCCATTTCCCCGAGGAAACCGTTAATTGCATATATTTTTAGTACCCTATGTACTCCCCAGCTGAAGCACGGTTTGCACACTTGCTGGGAATGGGTACTGACTGGCTGCACGGGTTGGATAACTACTGTCACACAGTTATCCAGCCCGTGGGCGGTGGGGTCGTCACATCCCTACGCCATATTTACATTATTTTTAATTGATTATAATTTACCACATACAATATTTTTTTTTAATAGTTACTTCGATAAAATTTATTTAATAATTACAAATCAAACATCATCATAGAAAAATCGGAAGGGAATGAACCAACCATGACTTGTCTGTTTATTCAATCCGAAGTAATCTATGAGCATGGCGCACGTGTGGCGCGCATATGCGCCGGCCGGCCCTACCGCTCTCATTGTTTGGAATTTCACATTCAATATGGTGCGTAAATATTTCGACAAAGCTGTAAAGGCGAGCTAATAAAAGAGGAACAGATCCCACAGTACCATTTCTAAGAATAAAGATCGAGATTTCATTTTAATATTTTTTACGCGATTTGGTATTATTTGTCATATCAAGATTACGTAAAACAAAAGATTATTTCTTACTCGTTTTGTTATGGAGATGTGCGGGCGTGGCTCAAAGTTAGAGCTATACGCATAATGTCGGGAACAAAAAGCCGGCAAAATAAGGGAGCTGGATTCATCGCACACGTGCATCCGCTTGAAACAGTGCAGTTATTTTTTGAAAATGTATCATTTAACAGCGATGAGTGAATTATCACAGCTTCCCCGATTTTTATAGTAAGTGTTACAATATAAAAATAAACTTCTAATATAATAATATAATTTTTATCATAATATCGTAGCTAGTAGTAGGTGCATCTTATTCTGTAAACCAAATTTTCAATGGATAGCCAATTATTAAGAAATGCATAATAAAACAATCAATACATTATCGTATAAGGTTTTAGAAAAGATAATTTACCTGTTAATAATATAAGATTTAAGAAGTTGGACATCGCTATAATATAAAAAGGACGGTCATTAACGGAATATATCATTATCTCCATTTATAGCCGTAAGATAAACATTATCCCCTCGCCGGCCATCACGGCTTAATTATGATATCAAAAGCTGCCTCGTCAGTCAGAACCCAGCACGTGCATTCTTTCTCTCTCCGACACAGGCCGAGCTATCCGAATTGCATCTCTAGCATCGGCGATTAAACACGACTCTATGCATGGTCTCGTATTTTATTATACGTCCTGTTGTTCCTCAATGACGTCCAGGATCGTAAATGACTACACTTAATTCAGATTTGAAAGCGACGATGACAGGCTAAAATACAACATGAATATACCTTTGTAAAACATAAGCCTCAATGCATAAAGCACTCTCTACTATTAGAAAATGTCGGCGCTATTATATTTGAATGCCAATCTATCAATCAGTACGGTGTTTAAAATGCTTTGTGGATTGCGTAGTAAAGATACAAGATTGAACCGTGAGAACGTCGAATTCGCTTCGGAAGCAGCATCTTGCACGCAAATGAAGTGCAATTTTCTCCGAGTCTGAGATTGAAGTTGAGTTTCTGCCGGGAAGTGTTTTAATAAGAAAACTAAGGAAACGGTCGGGAATGAAGCTTAAATTTATATTCATTTGTTGAGCCAAAGTAAAATCATTAATCGTAGCACAACGATGATTTCAAAATAAATAGGTGTAATTGAAATTATTATTCTTTGGTCTCTATGCCTTAACTAATATTTAATAAGGTAGGAAGATATTTTAAAGTATCCATGAACAAAAATTTTCGATATAATATTGCAAGACTGTATGAATTCACCAAATAATAATTTAGTTCAGATACATTATTAAAGAACAAAAATTAATTATGATTGTATCTTTTTTCATTTATTTATGTCTTAATTATGTAGCAGGAGCATTGCAATGACGGGTAAATTACTATTTCATTTCAAATGCCATTGATTTTGTGAAATGAATCACCATATTATTATAACGCTATTATTCATCTAACCCGAATCCCTACTCATATTTATGTATAGGTATTTGATTATATTTTGCCCGTATTCCTCTAACTCGTCGCCGAAGTGTGACGACCACTGACAGTGCTATATCGCAGCAGTCATCAACTTTCGCAATCGGAAGTGTTTATAATCATTGCTCACGAACCAGGCAAATCGTTGACGCACGACAAGAACCCGTTAACAGTTATACGTTTTTATCAACCTGCCATCAAAACCATCATTCAAAAATACAAACATTAGTAGAAACATACTTTAATGTTTAGGTAATTGCAATGCTACATTACCTATTTGATATTTATCGGGGAAAATTATCCGATTATCCAACGATTAGGCATATTATCTCTATAGGTACTACACCATTCGAACAGAATAACTGCGTTAAAAACAACCGACTTCAAACTTGCACTTGCAACATTTACAAATACAGACAAAAATGCTCATAAAATAAAAACTACTGGGCCTATCCGAATAAAATTTTTATGGGACCAATTCGACACCATCCCGCATCGAACAAAAAAAGAATTACGTAAATCGGTTCAGAAACCACGGAGTAATCGGTGTACATACATAAAAAAAAAAAAAAAACATACCGGCCGAATTGATAACCTCCTCCTTTTTTTTTGAAGTCGGTTAATAAATGGTTACTCAATTATAAAGTTGCATGCAATCGCCCCATATAAGTTGTATCGACACGATATATTCAAGGGAGCAAAGTTTAATTATTATTTACCACAGTATTTCCCAAAGGAACGGTCTACCGGCGCTTGCAAGCCCAAAGCTGCACTAAATCTTAATAAAGTACGTAACAATTTTCCCGTAATACCACATGCTAGTGCTAATAAATTACATATACGAAGCAATATACCATGTGTTTACCTATAACAAAGACATCCCTCGTATATCGTTTAGAGCCTACATTTTTATTTGGGCGTTACGAGACATGATATTATTATTCAAAATAATTACAAGTAAAAACTTTCAAAGCATTTAAAACGGTAACGTACATCAGTGTTACTATGAAACATCTCTGAAACGCTTTGAAAGCAACACGTAAGGCTAAATCAGTCTATAATTAGACAGACGAATGTTTTGGTTGTAACTTTCTAAGTAGACGAATACGCACGCCCTCTGTGACCCCGCGCATCTCAGAGAGGTGTACTTGACGGGAACTAAATGATACTCTCACCGTAATTACCTAGATATAATAACTTTAAACTTGTCTGAAATGAACGCAAACAAATTATAAAAGCGAAACTAATTAATGTGTACTAAAATTTCATTTCATACTATGATGAAGGTTATAAAATCAACTTTATTGCCATAATTAAAAAGTTGTTTAGCGAGTATTTTCTTGAAGCTTGCAATCTAGGCGTGAATGCTTAGGTACTCCGGTACTATCGAGCAAAAGGGGTGAATTGACGTGTGTAGTGAATGCCAATCAGGGTCGCGGAGAGCTCTCCAGTTACCATTGCAAACAGAACAATGCTATGTTAAGTGTGGTGTACATGCAAAAACCACGATTTCGTGTCCCCCACGTATAAGTACTCACGTCTCTTAGTTTGATGTACTCCATTACTTCTTATGAACTACTGTTCAAAACCAACTGAACATGTTTTAATTCTAGCAATAAACCTACGTAACAATCGTGAATATAAATGTTATTATTTCATATTGAGTTCGATGAAATCAAAATCAAAATTAATAAATAATAGTTTAGTAAACACTCTCAAAGCTCAAGAGACCGCTTGAACAACATGCGCTTCAAAGGTAAAATTAATTAGGCTAGAATTATAACTGTACTAATTGAACACTAGCAGTCGGAGTTTTACATGTAAAACAAGGTATGTAAGTATAATGGTTTGACTACAGCACGCAATAGGCATAATATAACATGTATAAGAATCGTGAACAACCAATGTATCGTTAGTTGTTTATACTCGGCGTGTAAAGCTTCTCGCTGGCATTTAGGGAGACGAGCAAATGACCGCAATCAAACCACAATCAGAGTGAAAGCCTTGAAGATGGGAGGATAGATCGACGATCACGCACTTTGCGTGAGCTATTTGCATCTGATATCATGTTAAACATCGCTAACTACGCTTGTCTTATAATAATTCTGCACGAAATTACAAAACAACAATGAAACAAAACGGACATGACATGAAATTTGATAGTGTAGATATACTTACTGATACTACAAAGTATTTAACTTATCTTTAATTTTCTTGTACTACATTCAAAGTAAATTGTAGAGTAGCGTAATAATCACTGATTAAATATTTACAGCTATGTTACATATTAATTTAAACTTTAAAAATACTTGTACTCTGCAAACAACGCAAAAGCACACTCGAAACCTAACTATACCAATAAGTACGTCCCGTGTGCTAAGCAAATACTTGAGCATGGGGTTAAAAATGGAGCGGTCAAACATTCTCACGATGGACAGGGCTAAAAATAATGTGTAGCCTTTGCTTGTTATATTCAAGAGGAAATTAAATACTTACCTCTAAAAATAAAGATTTTACAGATTATTGTTATTTAAAAATTAAAATCATAACCTAGATTTTTAACAAGCATATGATTTTGTATGTTAAAGTTAGTTGTTATAAGTAAGTAGGTATTTCATTTAATTTTCATAAAAAACGTAACATTTTTTTTAACGAATCATGTGTAGAACATTTAAAACACGTAGTAAGTAGCGCGATTAAGAGAAGAGGATTTTGTGTGCACTCTACGTAAAAATAAATTAATTGTGTGCACTCTACGTAAAAATAAATTAAAAACAGCGTACTGCATCTGAACATTAATCAATTGATCAAGTTAGGTAGACATAAGTAAGAAAAATCCCTCAACTTTCCTAATCTCTAGAGGGCCGTATTGAGGGTAGTTTTATTCAGATAAATAGCAAGGGTGAGTAATTTAATTACGAAATACAGTGACGCACAATACATTACAAAAAGTATGACATTATCGTGTGTAGTACATAGAAGCCCGTTCCCATGCATATGTATAATATCTAGACTGTTAACTACAATTAGCTGTGATGCGCATCCTAATAAACGAGAGGCATAAGAGCAAAAAATCGGTCACCAGATGTGTCGGTCGGGGTCGAGCATAGGAAGTGCGCATACGTAATTGCGGCCAGTGGTCACAATGAGGGGAATTGTCCCGTACCGATTATTGTGCGACCAACGCCCGCACCCATTGCCATTGATTGAATGAATGAGTAAATTTAACAAACAGTACTGCACAAACGGACCGTAACCGTTTTGCGAGCATTCAGTGTCCGAACTACGAACCTTCATTGCCACATAGTTTCAAATGTTACACATGATATGGCTCTGATGTATTGGTCCAGTAGAGTAATGGTTGAAACAAATTATTATATAACTGATATCAGATATTCTTAACTGTTTACGTTATAAGAAGATGAGATCGTATATTTAATTATTTATCGTTTGAGTTGTACGTACCAATGTAACACACATGGATGATGGACCCAACATCATCGTCTTCAAAATCATCTTAAAAATATGCATTATAGAATAGGATATGTTACATATTAAAATGTAAATATTATAAAAACTTATCGGCATGTAATATTGGTAAACCTAAATGTGGATTGCGGATACATGAAATTAACGTTTAATTGTACAGCAGAATAATCAGAAACCATATAGGTACCTATACATTATATGTATCTATTCCTTTATTGTTTGTTCATCAAGTCCCTTTCAAAAACCTGTCTCATCAATATTAAAAATCAATTTAAATAGAGCAAACAATCGAGATAACGCCATACCTGCAAATGTATTGAAAGAGATTCAGAAACAAGATCAAAGCACTTGTCGATCGCTAACTCAAAGAGCGTATAGGATGATACAGGGCACGAATAGAGGATTAATTTACCAACAGAATATATCTTCCTATATACATTATACATATATGTAGTATATACGTATACATAAAGGCACTTTGATGAGATTGCGTCGCATACCAGGTATTAAGCGCTTTGTCATTTTTCTGAGTAAAAGCACATTGCTGTGTGTGTTCTTTTGAATTGAAAGCAATTTAATTTTATAGAAATACTTGTGAAATTGAAAATTAAATGTCAAAGAAAAGCTCTACGTCCGCGTCCGTCGCAAGAAACAACAAGCAATTTTATTTTAGTTCTTTAAAACTCTATCTACGTAAAAATGTTAACAGCTTTTAAAATTAAATAGTTGAATATGATTATTTTAGAATTGCACACGGATTACATTTTAAATGTATTGTAATGTAAAATATTTGTAATGTTTCTATGTGATTGTATCATAAACTATTATAAGATTTAACCTCGAACTAGTGAAGACGCATCATTCGAGAAATGAAGGTTAATAAAGATTTGATATCCGAGTTAGATTAGAGTAATAGCCCGAAGACGGCCACCCACTAAGGATCATCTACTGGGAACGTATAATTAGGCAACGCGTTTTTATAGACGCATAATAATAATCGATACAGGGCTGCTAAGACACAATAACAATCGTTAATCATGAATACCAAATACATTTTATACATACAAGATTTAATAATGTTCCCGTCAAGATAGAGCCCGATCTCGTGTATTTTTAAACAAAATTAGACCTTGTCCTTCGCTAAATAAACATTATCACATTTAGGTTAGACCTATACTAAGCCCTTAGATAAATTGGGTTCTCTCTGGTTCATAATTACTAAACTTTCAAGGTATGTTTTAAGTCCGTTGCCGCGCTACTTTAACATCATATTGAAATAAATTAAAAATGTTTGGTATCAAAGTACGAGGTATCGACGCTATCGTTCTAGTTATAAAGTAATGTGGCATTCCATGACAAGATTGCATCGTGATCATGGGGGTTGGCGTAAAGAATCGACAAAACTGAGGCCGTGCGACAGGTCCCCGATTATCAACGCATTCAGCACGGTGGTCGCAACCTGTCGCATCCATTCTACGGCTAAGATTTATGACTTTTAATGGGAATTCCTAGCACACCTGTCTGTGTTCTCGTGCTACTGTTCATACAAAAGAACTGGGACACGCTATTAATGTCACATTCTATTGCTATTAAAGAAGCCATATAATAATCGGACTGCTACTATTATTTTGATTACGTTGTATGAGGTAAATCAATGTAGGTTAATTGTAAACGTGTATAATTAAAATTGTTCTGCTTTGATTGTAATGTGGTTGCAGTTATCATTACAGATTAATAGGTAAAGCTTATTGCGAATGAAAGATTAACATACACTAAATTGTTTATAAAATTAATACAAAACACGCTTTAGTCATCAAATAGGTCACATTTATGGTAAATATTAACCCAAAATTACATTAAACCAATAACATAACTTATCTCTATCATAGTTAAGACACTAATACAAGCAAATTATATCCAAATTTCAAACCAAAATACAAATACAAATTACCACTGATAGTTACTTTACAGTAATGTCTATCATAACAAGGCCCTTAGTGAACTTTTAATAACGCATTAAAACTTGAGTGTATAATCAACGTCTTCACAAACTAAGCTTTCTTGGCAATAACTTTTCTCGCCTCGTTCTAGTTTCAGCAATAATATTGTCATAAATAAAATCTCGTTTTAATCGGTCCTATAATATGTTTCTCTTATGAATATTGACTAAGAAATATAAAATATTAAAAAACGTATGGAATAATTTTATATCTTTAATATCTTTAGTCATAAGATGAAATCTAGTTAAACATATCTTTGTATTGTAATTTAAACTAGAAGGAGGTGAACTAGGGAATTGAAAATCGTACGAGGAAATGACATGCATCTCAGATGATGTTAATTGCGGGCGGAAAGTTAGTAGGTACCTACACCTATATTATGTATCAAAAAAAAGTTAGATCGATGAAATCTAAAAAATGAAAACAAAACCATGATCCAAAATCTCATCTCTCGTTCACTAATACAATAGATATAAACTGTATAAATAAAATAGATTATACGTAATATACGATAGACCTAATGTAGGTATATCATTATGCATGACTGATGGATGCACCGAAGATTGCGTCGCAGAGGGACTCTATAACCTGACGCACAATAAAACGGTTGAGTGGGCAATTCGATACGACAGGTGTTAGTCACGAGTAAGTTATTAAAGCTCAAGGGTTATATTAGAACTTGGTGTTCAATTACATTTGGAAAATATACACTCGTTTATGAGATACAGTTTGTGAGTAAAAATTTTTAGGTAATACTAGCGGTCCGCCCCGGCTTCGCCCGTGGTACATATTTACGTTTTCTCTACATAAAAACCATCCTCGTACTTAAAGGAATATAATAAAAAAAGAATTATCGAAATCGGTTCAGCCGTTCTCGAGTTATGCGCTTACCAACACATTTTGCGATTCATTTTTATATATAAGATAAGTGATTATTAATTGCATATGAAATGTTTTCGAGACAAAAAAATTCTCTTTAACCCTACTAATTTTTGTGAGGGTTGGATTGATATTGGCAAAGTTTCATTACTTGATGATCAAGATTCACTCATTACATTTAAAAAATTATACACTAACGCATTTCTATGATACAGAGAAAATAGTATTTGATTGTATGCAAGTGTGTTTGTAATAAATAAACTTAAATAGTAATTAACCGATTGAAAAAAATATTTTGATTTCTTCAGCGACATAGGAACGCATTTTTTATTTTGTGTTCATTCTGTGAGTCAACCAGGAACGGAGCTTGGGCAAGCGCGTAATATTAAATAGGCATATAAATATTGATTATCTCTAATATTTCTTCTTCTTCTTTTTCGTTTTGTTCTATAATAAAACGAAAAAGAAGAAGAAATATTCTAATAAAAACAGTAATATAAAAATAACTTACCTCCATTTCCAGCATTTGTGATGGTAACCCAAAAGTCGATAGTCTTCTCGGGCCCGAGTTCCTCAAAGTCCCACTTCTTTTTAACTTTTACAACACCACTAGGTTCCACTGTAACCCACGGATTTTCATCACGAATTTTAAATGTTTCACGATCAGTTTCTTTTTCAAGTGTAAAGACTGCACGTCCCTCAACTTCACCGTCACCTTCTGTGAATTCTATGCGTTTCGTAGGACGAACGGCTCTAGTAACACGTCGTTTCTCTCGATGAAGTGCAGGTAAATCTTTTCGCTCCCGAATAATGAACTCTAGGAATACCTGAGCTGGCTTACTTTTCCTAGAGGGAGTACCGGTATCATGGGCAAGTATCAACAATTCTGCTTCATAGCTGTCGGGTTCGCCAGCAAGAATCAATTCGCCAGTTTGAGGTACAATCACAGCCAGATTTGTAGGTGTTTTTATAGAATAGTAAACTCGATCGCCATCTGCATCGTAAGCATGAACTGTACCAATATTCGAAAATCTTTGCCAATGTGCAGTTCCATTATTAAGGTTCTTGTCTAGAGTTCCATTTACAGCGAAATAGTATATTTCCTGTTCAAATAAGGGCTCATGATCGTTTTCATTTAAGACTGTGATTGAAACTGGTAAACTAGCCTTACTTGCTCCGTGCAAATCGGTGGCTTGGATAACAATATTATAGGAATTCTTCGTTTCAGCATCTAATGTATGAAGCGCAACTAATTCTACATCTCCTTCCGTTACTACAGATTTTAGATTATAATTTTGATTGTTATCCTTTTCTCGTAGAGCAAAAATGGAATCTTCATTGCCTTTTATAATTTTATATGCTATGGGCCCAATATTAACAAGAGCTGTAGCTCGTATCGGAGGCAGGTCCACTACAGATCGTTCAGGTGCATTTTCTGGAATCTCTCCATGCAATCCATTAATAGTAGAGAAACTAAGCATTTTCTTTCGATCCATAACAAATAAGTGTAATGAATGAGCTGAACTACTATATGGTGTACTTTCCAATATAGCGAGATTCAATGGTTGATTCAAAAGAGGTCCAAGGTCAGCTGTAGTCATTAGTAGGCCATCGTCCAAAAGCGTGAAGTATGAAGTGTACTCGGGATCCAGCAGGGTATATCTAGAATGGTTCCCGGCAAAATGGCGTACGGCGTGACCAGGGCGAACATCGTGCGGCAGGAGGATAAGCGCGCTAGACTCTAGCACTATGCTGAGGATACAGAGCAGCGCCCCTCGGGCCCCTACTATGCGCCCCATTGCTCTTTTAGAAGACTTCAAACTTATCCCAACATTTCCACCTATAAAAAGAAAAAAATATCTAAGCAATCCCATTTTCATTGTACAAATTATACCCATCTAAGTGCTGATATTATTCGCTAACGCCTAACAGTGAAATGCGAAGTATATGTATAATTAAGTTTACATTTGGCACGCATGCATCTTTATATTACTATACAAGTGAACTTTTAAAGATCTTAAATATATAATTGCATCATACATAGGTACCTACTATTGTATTCAATTTAATACTGTCTTAAAATGTTATTTCGTAGACCGTATTTGTCATATATTCTTATTTCTATAATATAGTACGTAAAGATTGTAAACAAGTGGGTAATAACTTTAATTAATGTTAAAAGAGACCGAGAGAAATGTGTAATGGCAAATAAAAGCGCAAGACACAGTTGTCGGCGACGACATCGGCGTAGGGCGGCACACATGCAGAGCTTTATTTAGGCGGCTGGCGGCAACGCCGGCGTCTCGCGACCCGCCGTCGCCGATCAATACCCCCTTTTGCGCCGCCGCGTGACGTTTCGCGAACGAATCTAAACTGTATGCGCCCCTGTTCACGACACACCATCAAATATTCACATATTTTAATAAAGAACGCGTAAGCTATTTCTGCCAATCTACACTACACTGGACGTAAGTGTTTCGCACTATAATAAATGAATTGCTTGATTAAAATTTATGTAGCTCCAGAAACACGAATCGAGCAGTCCGATTATATCATATTTCATTTCAGATGGGAACACTTTTACTTTATAATTAACCACCACGAAAATTTAATCAATGGCAATTAGATTTGACACAATATAATTACATATTTAAATTTGCTAATGGGTATAGGTACAACAAACATGTGTGCCAAATGTAAACAAAATATTAATTTCGACTTTTCCTTTCCACATTTTCTTTATCACACGTAATTCCATTAGCAAGGGTTTATCAAAACATTTTTCACTTATCACAGAAATACATACATATGGTTAAAAGTTTATAATGATTTGTGATCGATGTGATCGTATCGAGCGATTCGACGGCTGACAGCAACCAAACGCGAGGGGCGTCAGAATGCGACTGGATGGTGGAAAAGTGAAGTTGTAGCGCGCGCGTATCGAGCGCACTTCGCCCGTAACACCCCCGCCTTGCCGAAGCCACCCCTATTCCAGCACGCTATAGAGTTATAATAAACCTATAGAAACCTATAGGATAAGAATGCCGCGATCTACTGATCGTACTGGTTTCTTTAATTCGAAAAATAATTAACTGCTAATAAATGATGTATAGCAACCATAGCAACCCGTTTATTTTATAAAAATAATTATACATAAATGGTCTCTATCTACTTTTCTTATCCTAGTATGTACCTAGTTGTACCTAGTATGGAAATCGATGCATAAATTTTAATTTAAAAAATGGAAATCGTAGGCTTAAATAAATTGTGTATCCGATCCGTACCACATTTTTACAACTTGTAACTAAAGATCATACCTACGCCATGGACGTATAAAAAAAGACGGACGCCGTATTACGAACAAACAACGTGAAGCCACCATAGTAAGCTAGCGATTGTGTAAAGACAATAAACACGCACACACTCTCACCATAGTAAGCTAGTCGGCCGCCATTACGTCGTGAACTACCGACTGATTAACTGCGTCACTGTTTCACAAAAAATATTTAAAATGCCGTCTTGCGTGGTTAAATGGTGTCGCAACAGTACAATTTTAAATAACAAAACACAAGGGATTACATTCCACAGGGAAGCAAGTTATTTCTTTTATGTTTTAATGACAAAATTATTACGGCAAAATTTATAGAAAAAAATACAGCCGCCATTGTCCTCAGGAAAGCTGTTGCCATGGCAACATGGCACACACACATGGATGTTTCGCCGCCATTACTAGATGTTTAGGCGATATACCGTCCGTCTTTTTTTATACGTCCATGACCTACGCATAGTACGAGCACAGTACGAGCACGCCTTGATAATCTAAAACTTTAGACTATTATAATAACAATGGTCAATGGCCAATGCCTATAATGTCGTATTATGTCTTTCCCATGTAGGTACAATGTCGCTTGAAAAAACCATATTTATACCTAAGTACCTACTTAATAAAATATCTTAAATTGTGGACTTATATAATGTCCATAACTCATTGAAATTGACGAAATAATGTCTATAACATTTGCTTGCAATTTAATGCATTATTTTTCAGAAAAGTATTGTGAGGAGACCATGGACGAGACATTATTTTTCCTGTTTCAGGTTTCCCAAACGACCATCGGTGCAGTTTGCGTCTTCGCCATTTTTTCGGGTCTTCGTGTAGGCACAGAATAATAACTAGTCGCTAGGTAACTACTGTGTAGTATTTAAATAAACTGAAACTAATCTTACATAATAATAATTTATTATTATCGAATTAAACGATTTCATGTCGACAGTTTAATATCTACCGAAAAATCAGTATGTTACGATTCATCAGATTTCCGATTCACCAAATTTCGACTGATTACGGGTTTCGCGGGCATCAATCTCTCGATATTAAATGAAACCAATAATGTAACGGTTTTTACAATTTTACGGTGACATACCTATCATACGATAACGGATAACCGTACTTACGGTTAGTAACATTATGAGACGTTCTATGAATTATTAGCTTACGATCATTGCTTACGATAAGAAAATTTAAATCGCGCGTTTCGGCGTCGCATCGTTCGATAGAAAAAATTGTCCATTAATTGAAAGTGTGTAAATAATTGAATTTATTAATTAATCGTATTAATACTACCAAGGTATAGTTACTTACTTAATTTTTATTAATAATATATTATACAACTTGTACAACTGACTCAACACTATCTATCCCAGAACTCATCTCTCTACAAACGCCTTGTGCAGTACATACCTAACTAAATTGTTATAATCATACCGATAGTTGGTAAGTATATAAGTAATCAATTCTAGATATTACATTGTATAGTCAAGTTCATAATATAAAATAATTACCTACTTATTATGTTTGTTTATCTATACTAATATTATAAAGCTGAAGACTTTGTTTGTTTCTTTGAACGCGCTAATCTCAGAAAATACTGGTCATCAGCGTGATGATAAATAGACTATAGTTTTCCTCGATAAATGGGCTATCTAACACTGAAAGAATTTTTCAAATCGGACCAGTAGTTCCGGAGATTAGCGCGTTCAAACTCTTCAGCTTTATAATACATAGTAGTATGGATTTAATTATTTTCATGATTTGATTACTTACACAATACACAATTTAAAACCAAGTTGCGTGAAAATTTTTCTGGCGGGATTTGAACCCGCGTTTTTCTCCCGAGGTCTCTAGGGTCGCAAAAGATTTCTCATCTACCCTCATCTCAAAATTCAACTATTTTTAAGATCAATATTAAATGTAGGTAGGTATACATAAAAAATCCGTTTGGTTCACCATAAACACAATAAGGTACAGCTATGTAGCTGCATTCTTCATTTTATAAATTAAACAACAAAATTTATTTTAAACAATTATATTGAAACAATATAGACTAGTACAAAAATAGCCAAAGCTACAACGCTGAGCAAATTTATTTGTGACATATAAAAAGTAAATATGTATATAATATTCTATATTTAATTATAAAAAATTATTGTGTGCTTATTTAATAGGCGAATGCACTATGTGCAATATAGTCGTCTTTTGCCGTATACTAAATATTGTTAGGAAATTGTTTTGCAGCAATTGCTTTTATTGTCAGTTGTTTTCCTTGATGAATCCTCTGGAGATGACTCCTCATATCGTAAGATCTTGAAAAAGAGCGTCGACAAACAGGACATTGAGTTTTACCAGCATGTGAGTCTTTATGTAGGGTTAATGAAGTCGGGTGCTTAAAGCCTTTTGGACATAATTGACAGCGAAACTTGGCTAGATCCGATTCTGCAAAAATAATAATATATTATTTACTGAACAGTAGATAGACATTTAGATTTAGTCACATAGAAATTTAGTTTTGTTAACAACCAATAATATATTGTATGCCTATTAGACCGGTCAAGTTTTCTGAATGGCATCACAATAGTATGTTCTGACTGCATCTATTTTGAATCCAACAATTTTATTAATATTTTGTTATTGTGTTATATATAATAAGAAATGGTGAATACAGCTTAATTGAAACCAATTATTTAATTTCTCTCAAAGTTTGATTATCAAGCAGCATAATATTTGTTTATGGTATTGGTCACTTTTTGTTTATGGTATTCTTATCAAAACAACAATGTAATAAAATTATTGTTATATAAATAAAATACATTGATAACAATACCAATGAATCATAACGTGATAAAATTGGGAAGATAAAACCTATTATACCTATATAAACATGGGTCAATATTAACAAAATTGTAAAGATTTATATGTGATTGTGAATACAATTCAAAAAACCTGAATAGAGAAGAAATTTTTAACATTTGTTTGAAACACACAGACAAATATTTGTTGTGCTAATGTAATACATACACAACCCTTTGTTTTGTATTGAAACAGAAGGCCTCCGCTGAATATAGCAAGTCCATAGACTCACTTGATTTGCATTCAAAATAAACTTATGAGACGAACTTATGGCCTGTTTTTCACAAGTATAGAATAAGGGAATTACGCGTAACATGTACGTTTCTTCTTTATCTCTTACCTTGGGCAGCCTGGAAGAGATCGCTAGTAAGCGATAAGGCCGCCTAATGTACCTACCATATTAATCCTCTTTGTATAATTGTAAATATTACTTGGTGTGGTATATTAAATTGTTAAAAAAAAAGGGATAATTGTGTGTAGAAATAGTAATTTATATACTTAATAGAAATCTGATTGATAATCAGTGTTATCATGACATTATCTTAAGCCAGTAGGCAGTAAGTCATATTTAAGCTTAAGCTCTGCATTAAATTAGATTGATGAATGGTTTTTATAATCTGCTAACGCTTTAATGATCAAAATATATAACATGAACTTAAATGGAACAATTATACATACCTGAATTATTCCTCTCTGATAAATCCTCAGCTGATGTAGATTGAATGTCAATTTGCATTTCATCCCCAGGTGTGACAGAAGGTTTTACTTTCGGGTTACCTAATTCTTTATTTGCGTCCAATTGTAAATCAAGTCCATCATCATCCTGTTCAGTGGGTATTGGCAGTGGATTGCTTTGAACATTTTCATCTCTGCTAGGATGTAAAGTTGCTAAATTTATAGGTTCATCTACAGATGTCGCAACTGATGTCTCTGGTCTCGATTTTGTCAAATCTAAGGAAGCACTGTCAGAAATCTTTAGCTGATTCTTATAACCTTCATCTTCTAAATTATCAGTCAAACCCTTAACTTCTAGAAGTTCCGCTGTTATGAGAAATGATTCCAGCTGCTCTTGGAATATATTAACTTCACCGTGATACATAAAATTTATGATTGCGTTAAGATCATCGTATTTAAAATTTCTGAATATAATAACAGGATGTTGACATGGATTCTCTTTAAATATCTGCTTGAAATAGTTACTACATGCTGATAACAGCATTTTATGAGCCTTAATTTTACCACCATCACAACATAAGGTCACATCCACTAAATCATTCTCAAACCGTAAAGTATTAAAAGCTTCTGTAACGTGGCTAACATAATTATTCCATCGTAGTGAAAACTGTGGTGCATTATTCATTATTTACTCTTTTCATTTATCTTATGAAGATTAAAATAAAATGTCCGTTTCGTTTATACAGAAATCTTTGCAATTATTATAAATGGTGCCCTCAGTCTTGTGAAACTACTTTTTCTAATAAAATGTCAAAATCCAAAAAGTAAATTGATGTTTGTTGAAATCTCAAGTGTCAATGTGTCAATCAAATCTTTTCTGACATACAGTTTAAAAATCATTATGGCAGAGACGGCAAAGATTCATTGCTAAATATTTCTTTCATCTTATATTCGCCAACTTCACGGCACACTCTTACTGTTCTATGATTCGGCATGTTTGCTTCTCTTCGTCTATAAACTGAAAGAGATTTTCAGCAAAATTTGCTTCAATATTTCAAGTACTTTCCCTCCAGGGAATCCTCCGGCTATCGGCGTCCGACACCGATATCGGATCGGATAATGTGAAAACGCTCTTACAGTAATTTACTCTACCTACTGTAATATGTGTACCTACTGTGGAAAGAATAGGGGAAGATCGAGCAGCGAAACGAGCGTAGCGTACCTAGGACAGCCATGGACGCGGCGCCGTCCGGTTGGACGTCCCAGGTACCGCTGAAAAGACGAAATCGCCATAGACCTGCGCAACCTCCAGATTGAAAACTGGCAAGATATGGTGCAAGATAGTCAAATGGAGCTCTTATCTTATTGTCATGTAATTTAATTATATTGACCGGATTGGATTATATTGGATCAAGCACAGGGATCAAGTATTGGATTCTCTGTCTACCACACTGTCTACAGTCTACGGTTGGTGGTGTCAGCTGTAGTTTGTACTTTGTCATTTTGATACGTCACTCGTCAAATCAAACTTCACTTCACTAAAGTCTATCCCACGAATTTTTGGTTAAATATTGATTATTGCAGAATAAGAATATAACTTTATTATAATAAGATTTTATTTTATACAATATTGTAATTGTAATACACACATAAAAATAAATTGTATATTATGTATGTATTATAAGTCAGTAGATTAAATATTTGTTAGAATTCCATGGATGTTTTTAATGATACGCCTCTTGCAATTAAATTAGACTACTTAATCTTATGAAATTTCTTAGAAATTAGAATCCAGTTCACCTACTATTTCATCACAATACTAAAATAAAAAAATATTGAAAATGGTACTTCATTTATTTATACTCTTTTTATGTTTCTTACTTCATTGAATAAGACAGTTATACTTGAATTAATCTTTACTTTTTAGCACGGACGGATAAAGGTTCGTACTACAGAAGAAGAAAAAGCCAAGAAAGAGAGAGAAAGGCAAGAAAAGCTTAAAATTTTTAAACATGCAATGCAAAAAATCCAATTAAAAGTAGGTAGCAGATCAGCAAACTTTGGTTTTATACATGTCTTTCTGTTAATTTATTTATTTATTACATTGTAGAGAAAACAAGGAGAACTGGATGAGGAACAGTTAAATCTTACTGGAAATGTTTTAAGCTCAAATCCTGATATTTACACTTTATGGAATATAAGAAGAGAAATTCTTTCTGACTTTAGGTATGTTTTGCTAAAAGTACATTTATTACTATAGTGTGATACTAATACTATATATTGATATAATCAATGGTAAGAAATACAAATTGTAGCTATTAAGCTACAAACAATTTGTTAATTTAATATTATGTTAAACTTAAATCCCTACTAACTGCAAAAGTAACTCTGTCTGTCTGTTTGTCTGTTACACTTTCCCGCTTAAACCTCGCAACCGATTTTAATGAAATTTGGCACAGACAATCTTTAGACCCTGAGAAAGAACATAGGCTAGGCTACCTTTTATTGCAAAATATGTACGACGGGCAAAGCCAGGGTGGACCACTAGTATTCTATAAGTCTAACTTGTTCATTAGACTACACTTAAGAAACTGGGCTTAAGGTAAACATTTGATAAATAATTGAAAATAATTTAATTTATTTCCCTTTCAGGAATAATAAAACTGAAGAAGAAATTTGTAAGCTTTATGATGCTGAATTAAGCCTCACAGAGTATTGTTTAAAAATAAATCCAAAATCATATTGTGCCTGGCATCAAAGGGAGTGGGTCCTTACAACTAGATCAGATCCAGATTGGAAGAAGGAGCTTGGTTTATGCAATACTTACTTGAAATTAGATGAGAGAAACTGTAAGTATTATTTACTTAAACTTGGAATATCTGGATACTACTAAAATACTTAATACTTATTTCTGTTCTGATGTTGGTAAAAAAGGCTATGTAATCAAAATGAGACCATATTATTTTTTATTATGTCTCAGTGTACAATATACATAAATCATAATATATAATCTATTTGTGTACTATTTTAGTTCATACTTGGGATTATAGAAGATTTGTTGTAAGTCAATGTAAGCCATCTCTCAAAGAAGAATTTGATTATACTACAGAAAAATTACATGAAAACTTTTCAAATTATTCTGCTTGGCATTATAGAAGTAAGATGTTGCTGCAATTATATCCAGATTTGGAAGGTAAAAATTAAAAACATGTATTATAATTTTATTATAGAATTGCACTGTAAGTTTCATAATAACTATTAAACGGACTTGTTCATTAGACAATGACAGTAGAAATAGTTGAATCTTATAAGATTACTATTAATAATGAATTGTTAACACTTAACCTAACACAAACACTTTACTTTCTAGGAGGAAGACCTATACAAGATAGTCATCATAAACATGAACTGAAAATGGTGTTAAGTGCTGCATTTACTGATCCAGACGACACAAGTGCCTGGTTTTACCAAAGGTGGTTATTAGGTAAGAAGTAGGTTGATTATAATAGCTATTAATTAGCTACCACTTATAATTTACAAAAAAAAAAGTTTTTAAAAATATATTATAGAAAAAAATTAATACTATAAGTACTAGGTAATCCTAGAGTCTGCATATTATGTGTATTTTTTAAAAATCTATTTCTATTAATGTTATGTACTTAAGTAACTTAAATTATGCTGTAATTTTTCAGGTGCTGTTAAAATTACTACAAGAGTAGTAGTATGCACTATAACCGCAACAAAGACATCTGTGGCCTTTAGTCACACTGTTTCTATAGATTATATAAATTCTAATGTTAATTTATTTATTAATGACGTGAAATTGGATGGAGAATGGTCATCATCTACTGGCTGTGAAAATGATGATCTGTGGATCTTTAAGCACAACCAAATAATAACTGATAAATTAATTATTAAGGTATGTTTTATAATTAATTAAATCTTCAATTAAATATATTTCTGTATTTATATTTTATTTATTACTAACAAATGTGTTTTTTTTGACGTGATAACGTTTTTAAAATCGTTTTAGTGGGGTGACATGTTCAGAAACTTGTGTCACACCAAAACCTCACGAGCGCGATCGCAGGTATAACGAGAGAGAGACGGACCGATCTCCCGTCTTATCTCGAGCGCTGCCACCACCAGACGCCAGACGTTATCACGTAAACATCTCGATCGTAAACCTACTTTACAAACAACCAATTTTTTTCAGTTAGAGCATAATGTAAGCAATGATGAAAAAGAAGTTATACAACTTGAAGAGTACAAGCCGTGCTATTATGTAGGAAAGAATAAAATAAACTTTCAAAACAAGTACTCTGCTTCTGTGTTAGAAGAACTGAACGAGCAGTTAGATGCATGTCGACAGTTACTTATTCTAGAACCTGACAACAGATGTAAGAATATTATCAGATTTATTTTCTTTTCATTATATTTATTAAGACAGACAATTGGATATATTTTTATATCACTTCTCTTTATCCTACTTCACTACATAGTATAAAACAAAGTCGCTTTCTCTGTCCCTATGTCCCTTTGTATGCTTATGCTTAAATCTTTAAAACTACGCAACGTATTTTGATGCAGTTTTTTTTAATAGATAGAGTGATTCAAGAGGAAGGTTTTAGTAAGTAAAGTTATAATTTATTAGGTTTTAGACAAAGCGGGCGAAGCCGCGTGCGGTATGCTAGTATGTTATAAATGCGAAAGTTTGTGAGGATGGATGGATGGATGTTTGTTACTCTTTGAAGCAAATACTACTGAACCGAATACAATTAAATTTGTATTGTAGGTAGCTGAAGACCCAGAATAAGACATAGGCTACTTTTTATCCCGGAAATCCCACAGGAACGAGAACTATGCGGGATTTTCTTTGAAAACGCGGGCGAAGCCGCGGGCGGAAATCTAGGATTTTATGTATGAAAACCTATTAAGATTTTCCTGTAATAAAAGGATACTAATGTTTTAATTGACATTTTTATTTTCCAGGGACTCTTCTAACAACTACCTTCTTTTTGCAATGCATTGATTCAAAAGCATATCACAAAGAAATAATTGGCAATCTGGACTTGTTAATGAAACTCGATAAACAAAGAGCAGGTTATTACAGTGACCTTAAATCTAAATGGTTGATAGAATATGTTCTTCCGGATCATTACACGAAGATGAACCGTGATTATAATGTTGCGTTTAAAAATCTTACCAGCTTACCTCATTTGCAATACTATAGCTATTGCGAGGATGTAGACCTTTCAAACCAAAACTTGACTTCTAAAGTATTGCCAAGTCTCATTAAATTACAACATTGTAAGGTGAGTAGGATCATTAATGAAAAATAAGTACTATCTAATTGTTTATTCTAAACATGTTTTATAAAATATTTTATTTACTTGCAGAAACTTAATTTATCTAACAACAAATTAACAACATTGAATGGATTTCCATCACTGCAGTTGGAAGAACTGAATATTACACAAGGAAATAATTTAGATTTAAAAGATATAGAGCAATTTAAAAATAAACACAATAATATCAAAGTAATACTTTAATACATGATATTGATTTACCATAAGTAAAATCATGGCTTGGTAGAGTTAATTTTTAATCGGTTTTTGGAAGTGCTGTAAACTATTTAGATACCGTTTTTATTTTCATATTTTGATAGTCTATTCAGATACACAATGGTGGCCTTATTTATTACATTAACAATGTTTAAAAATATTACAAATAATAATTGCAATGCCTTACTTTGTTACAATCAATATTAAAAAAAGATTTTATAACACTAAGTTAGTTTCTCTTATGATTTATTTGCACATTTATTATGATTGTAATTGTAAAATTATACATCCTTATAAACATAAAAAGAACAGAAACTTCATTTCATATTTCTTATCTTATCTTTTACGATCATTAAGTCAACAAGTACATACAGTTAAACATCTTAGTCTAAATTATTAAAATACTGAGTTATTTTAATGAACTGATGAACAGTTATGGTCATACCTACCTACTGTTCAGCTATTGGCAATTAATTATAGTCTAAACTCTAAAGTCTAAACACTAAGATTTAGTAATTGTAATACTAATTTACTGATGCATTTGAATGTCTCATCTTCATCCCAATAAAGTTTACCACAATCATCACAAAGAGTAATAGATTTATCCTTATGTGTTTGTGCAAATGAATAAACATTTTGAATACAACTCAGATCTATTGTGGCACCTTTACTGGTAGTGCAAGGTGTATTCTGCTTTGGTGGAGGATATATACAAGGCTCTTCATCATCAGATTCACTGAGAAAATTATCAAATGCATCATCATAATCCTCATCATAACTATCATCTCTAAAACGATTATGACTAGCCGTTGTCACAATACTTGTTTGAGATTTATTGTATATATCTGAAAGCTCATCAAAATTCAATAGTCTTAGACCCAGTCCATTGCAATAAACACACCTCATCAAAAGATCTTTTTCATGTACAGAAACATTAAAATATGTGAAAATTTTTTGTAAGTGATCTTTAACAGTTCCTTTACCTACATCTAAAATACAATTTTGGGGAAACTTAGATGTAGATGTCAATTTTAACTTAGTTGTGACAATGCAACGATCTTCAGTCATAGCAAAACCTACTGAATCGTGCCATACCATTGATGTTGAAATTATTACTGTATCAATTCCACAGTACCTTAGGTAAGCCACCAAACGTGATAATTCTGGTTCCACAAGCAACTTTAAATGTTTTGGTTCTTTTACAAAAGTGCATGCAGTTGCCTCCAACTTATGAATAGCTTTTGGCTTCTTAACAATTTTCAGTTTTTTATCCAACATAACTTCATTACAAACCTCTTCAAAATTTATATTACATTCATTAGACAATTTCTGGAGATAGCTATAAATATCTAATAATACATAGGCATCAAGGGCTGCATAGTGTATCTGTGTCTTTCTTAGTGGTCTGAGTTCCCAATTAGAACATTGCTCAGTTTTTTTCAGTGGTACTCCAAAGCATATTTGTACCAGTGAACTTAGACCCTTTCCTTCAATATCACATGTGTTTGGAAATGAGAGGCCACTATCAATAAGTGTTCTCCAAAGCAGGGATAAATCCAATAATCCTTCACCTTTTATTTTGATATTATACAAACCAATAATGGAAGCTTTAATTTCCTTTAAATCTTGTTCAAGACCGAACCCTAATTTTATAATCTCATCATTTTCTAAGAGACCTTTATTGAACCTGTGCCAGAAGCTGGAATACTGCTTATCATTGAAAATAATAGTATCAATGAGATAAATGCATGTTGGAGTGGCTACTTGAATAAGGGCAACTTGTGATTGTGCTGCACCAAATGATGGCTTCCACTCACAATCAATGCTGACTAAATTGCATTTTTCTAAGTGATTCATGACATCATAGAACTTTTCTGTTGTATCTATCATGACGATGCAGTTTTCTGGTAAGGAAAGTTCATAAAATTTTTGTGCTGGATCTGATACAACATCCCAGTTTTCTTCTTCAATGGGAACATCCTTTACAGATAAGTTTTGGAGTGCTGTAGGTAGATTATCTTCGGGTATATTTAAATATGTTGCCCATTTCAAAGCTTCATTATGATCATAGTCAATTAACATGTTTATAAATTCCTCAGCACATCCTTCACTTTTCTTTAATGAGTCCTTGACCAAATCATCCCACACGGAAGCACTCACATTGTGTTCTACATATTTTTGATAAATTAAATACCTTAGGCCTCCTGATGTTCGATTTTTACTCAAATTTTTACATGTATCAATTGGAACATTATACTTATTACAAATACGGGCTACTAACTTTCCAAGGGGTTTATGGTGTAACTTCTCATGTTTAACATTATAAACTTTATGATCTTCGATAAATTTTTGAAAAAAATCTTTAATATTGCACTTTTTATCAAGCAATGAATCCAAGAATTTTAATAGAGGTCTGACTTGACTTGGTGATTCAGCAAGATATTCATCAATAATGTTAATTTTGTCCTGTAATATAAGTGGAAACAGCAAATCTTCTATTGGTATTTCATCATATAATTCTAAAGCACTTACAAATTGTGTTGCTTGTTTGCAATTGTCATTCTTTATCATATCTATTACTTGTGGTAGAACTTTGTGTTTAATTGTCTTTAGATCAAAAGTTTTTACAACTTTGTTGAGGAAGTATTGATTTCTTTGTAATGTTGTTATATGAAAAGCTGGAAGTTTTAAAGATTCATCAGGTATTCTATTATTCATTTGTGACCATTTTTGTAAGGATTCAACAATATAAAAAGGAAGAGTCTTCGGCTTACAATCTTTAAACTCTTGGCACTTTATTATACATACTAGTGCTATTCTAAATGGATTGTCAAATTGGTATAAGGACTTCAAGTGGTTTTCCACAGTTGGACTTTTTCTCCACGTTATCCAAGTTATTTGTAGTTGATTAAACCAAATAATAGTTTGTTCGTCAAGATTAACATCTAATCCCATCTCTTGTAATGAATCTTCAATAGAAGGGACAATCTTTATAGACTGATGGCTGCTACTAACAAGATCGCTTAAATTCATTGTATATTGCTTTTGTTATAATTTATTTGGACTTATTTTTTTTAAAGAAAATATAAACTTTTGCACTGATAAAACGAAATAAACAACAATTCAATTTTTTATGACTATCGATGGAATTTGAAGTTTGACGACATTATTGTCAAATGTCAATATTAGACATTTTCAAATCATTGGTCAACTGCACAGATCTTAGATTATATCTCGGAGCAATTAACTAGCCTGGAGAAGTAACAATTAATTGAACAATAACGCACTAGTTTGGCCTTTTTAGCTTATGGCAAAATGTCATGCGAAAAAAGAGGACAGATATATTATGTCAGTTCGACAGTTTGAAATGACATGTAGCCATTTCAATTTGTTTTGATCACCAGTCTGGTGATCATCGCTTGGTTATTTTAATTATTTTTTTTGAAGTGAAAAACGAGTGTTTTAGTTTAATTTGTTATTTTATGAAAAGACAATTGACTAAAGATAACATGGCTTGTGTTGCTTACGGCTGTAAAAGCCGTAGTAATGTGAAATCGGACGAAGATAGAAATTTGTCATTTCACAGGTTAGTGATTTTGATCAATTTTTGGCTAATTGTATTATAAATCAGTGAATTTACGTTATTTTCTAAATCATCTATGTTTTATCTACCCTTGATCATTGAAATGAAATCATAATTAGCTTATTTTTGAGAGAAAATGCAAAATATTACTTCCATAGTGTTGTGCAGTTATCGATACTTGAGTAGGTACGAAGTACTTCATTGATAATGACTGCTTTAGGTTAGGAGAAAAAAAAAGGTATTTAAGTATGGATTTTATTGTTATTTGCAGGTTTCTGGCTTGAGAAAAATTAAAAGATGTTTGGGTTAAAGCTATAGCACAGGGAAAATTGGAAGCCTTCAAAACATTCTCGGCCTTGTTCAAATCATTTCGAATCAGACGGGAAGAAAAGTAAAGTGCTTTGCAGAGATGCTGTGCCACAAGTTTAAGGTGGCATCTATTTTAAATAATAAATATTGTAATTTTGTAATTAAGTATCGAAATAAAATGTTGTAAAAATTTATTTTAAATTTTATTTGTTTTATTTGAAGCAATTTATTTTAAACTTTTACCAATTTTTTCGCGCGGTAAATTGTAGCCTATATGTTATTCTGATGTTTAAACTATATAATTGTAAAGTTCCATAAAAATTAAAAACTCATTCAGTAGTTTTTACGTGAAAGAGTATCAAATGTTCATTCTTATATATTTTTGCTTTTATAATATTAGTAGGATACGATTATTGATTTGTAAAAAGATCAACCAGGTGGAAGTCAGATTCGCGCACGAAGGGTTCCGTATAATTCTATGAAAACAGGAAAAAATACGTACCTTTTTACGAAACCATAAAAATCAACCTAAACCGAAATACCTAATAATATTAATATTTTTTTATAAATACCACTACCATACAATGCAAGGCAGTCAATACGCATCGTAAATGAATAATTCCAAATTAAACGAATCTTAAAATTTGGAATTACCTATCCATAATTCAAAATTAAACGAATCTTAAATTATCTTCAAGCAATTTTATAACTTAATTTTTTTATTTATCGATATTTTAGTATTCGATAAAGTGGCAAGCACTACCTTTTTAGACCAAAAAGTGGCTACATGTGGATTTGAATGCCAAGCCGATAACAGTGTGTTGTCTCTTTCTATCGCATTAATTAGGGTATTGAATAAAAGAGAGCCACTATATAAGAAACGTTCAATTAATTGTTACTTCTCCAGGCTTGTTAATTGCTCCGAGGATTATATACACCTAGGCTCGGAGCAATTATCAAGCCTGGAGAAGTAACAATTAATTGAACAATAAAGCACTAGTTTGGCCTTTTTGGCTTATGGCAAAATGTCACGCGAAAAAAGAGGACAGATATATGTCAGTTCGACAGTTTGAAATGACATGTAGCCATTTCAATTTGTTTTAGTGACCAGTCTGGTCACTAACGCATGGTAATTTTAATTATTGTTTTTGAAGTGAAAAACGTGTTTTCTAGGTTCTTATGTTATTTTCTGAAAAGATAATTTACTAAAGATTACATGGCTTGTGTTGTTCGCGGCTGTAAAAGCCGTAGTACTGGGAAATCTGATGAAGATTGGAATTTGTCTTTTCACAGGTTAGTGTTTTGATCAATTTTGTTGTTAATTGTATTATAAATAAGTTAATATACGTTAGTTTCATAATCATCTATGTTTTATCTAACCGTAATCATTGAAATGAAATCATAATCAGCTTAGTTTTTAGAAAAAATGCAAAATATAACTTCCATAGTGTTGTGCAATTATCGATACTTGAGTAGGTACGAAGAAGGCACGAAGTACTTCATTGATAATGACTGCTTTAGGTTAGGAGAAAAAAAAGGTATTTAAGTATGGATTTTATTGTTATTTTCAGGTTTCTGACTTGAGAAAAATTAAAAGATGTTTGGGTTAAAGCTATAGCACAGGGAAAATTGGAAGCCTTCAAAACATTCTCGGCCTTGTTCAAATCATTTCGAATCAGACGGGAAGAAAAGTAAAGTGCTTTGCAGAGATGCTGTGCCACAAGTTTAAGGTGGCATCTATTTTAAATAATAAATATTGTAATTTGTTAATTAAGTAAGTATCGAAATAAAATGTTGTAAAAAAATTTTTAAAATTTTATTTGTTTTATTTGAAGCAATTTATTTTAAACTTTTACCAATTTTTTCCTTGTGGGAATGAGTTATTTTCCCGCGGTAAATTGTAGCCTATATGTTATTCTGATGTTTAATCTATAATATGTATAATTGTAAAGTTCCATAAAAACTCATTCAGTAGTTTTTTCGTGAAAGAATATCAAATGTCCATTCTTATATATTTTTGCTTTTATAATATTAGTAGGATACGATTATTGATTTGTAAAAAGATCAACCAGGTGGAAGTCAGATTCGCGCACGAAGGGTTCCGTATAATTCTATGAATGAATCTATGAAAACAGGAAAAAATACGTACCTTTTTACGAAACCATAAAAAACAACCTAAACCGAAATACCTAATAATATTTTTTTATAAATACCACTACCATACAATGCAAGGCAGTCAATACGCATCGTAAATGAATAATTCCAAATTAAACGAATCTTAAAATTTGGAATTACCTATCCATAATTCAAAATTAAAAGAATCTTAAATTATCTTCAAGCAATTTTATAACTTATTTTTTTTATTTATCGATATTTTAGTATTCGATAAAGTGGCAAGCACTACCTTTTTAGAACAAAAAGTGGCTACATGTGGATTTGAATGCCAAGCCGATAACAGTGTGTTGTCTCTTTCTATCGCATTAATTAGGGTATTGAATAAAAGAGAGCCACTATATAAGAAACGTTCAATTAATTGTTACTTCTCCAGGCTTGTTAATTGCTCCGAGCACCTAGGTGTATAATCTAAGGCACAGATCTACTACATTATTGTAGTAGATCTGTGGTCAACTGTGTTCTGCATAGACTACTCAGTATTACGTATTAATACTATTTTTTTTAGTCTTTTTTAGTTCTAAACATTTTAAAAACCTATACTACATTACTTGCTCTGTGTATACTACTAATGTGCTACTAAACTATAACAATTACTTGCTCTTTAGTAGGTAGTTGGCGCAAAATTGGTCCAAGTGAGAGCGTTCTTCGTTCCAACTTGTATCTTTCATAATCATAGTTTTTAGTCTACTTGATAAATTGAAAATGGCGTAAAATAGAGATAAGTCTCATAAAAATACGTGCGATAGCTCATTTGATTCGGAATGACGTCTAGAAAAATGTATCGGAAATGTGTATTAGGCCGTGTTTCCACCTGCAAGTAAACTCGCGGAAGTCTTGCATGAGTTACTTGCAATATCGTTTACATATCCTGCAATTTATTGCTGCACTAAATGTCATGCGAGAAGCTCGCATCGATCATACTCCTATTGACTTTCTTGAAATTGACTTTATTGAAATCCTATTGACTTTATAGTGTCTCCACAAGAATGCTCTTTTCAACAAAATCAAAAGCCATACGGGCGATACTTGCAGCTTGCTGCGAGATATACGGGTCATGTTTACACACGCTTTCGCAACTTCTCGCAATAGGCATGACGACAGTATCCATAAATGATCGAATTAGTGTTTTTAAGGGAAAATTTATAATAAATAAATTAAAAATAGTCACTTAGAACAGTAAAAACATTAAGATTAATGAGATTATCAATAAAATAAAACATTGAAATTCTGCAGTCGGCCATCTTGACTGAAACACGCGTGACGTCACGTCTATGTAAACAGCTTCGCGTCAGGTATATTTTGTTGTTATGAATATGTTGAGAATACGCATTTTTATTTATTTTCTATTTTTTAACGTATGCTTTATCGACTCAGAACAGAAATATAATTGCTAATTCACGAATATGTGGTTCGGGTTTCTCTCCGTCCAATTTATACAATCATTTCATATTATTTTTTTTTCTTTAACACTTTTTTTGGGTATTATTTTTATGTAGATTCACATTGCAATACTGCACACCACTTATAAACGTTGAAATTAGATTCTATAATACTTAATAATTAAATATTTGTTTAATTTTGCTTCGCTATGCATACAGATAATTACGTATTTACGTAATAGTGACGTCACGCCTACGCCATGACACCTGTGAGCTGTTTTGGCACAGTTAATAAATATTTTTTGAAAATTAGCTTTTATCTTCGTTAAATTTAAGTATATTAGCGAAATATAGGGTTTTTCTTGTTTAATAAACGTATACACACGTTATGGAAGAGGTTTTGAAAATCTTTCGTCATGCCTATTAGCGCTTGACAAAGAGGTCGCGACAGAACTTGCTACATGGTTTACACTTGTAAGTTGCTGTCAGACAGACTGTCGGACAGTTCTTGCGGAAGTTTACTTGCAGATGGAAACGCGGCCTTAGCACACAAAAAATTGCAAAAGTTATAAACAAATTAAGTTGCAAAAAAAGGTATTTCGTTTATTGTTATTAACTCCGAAATTATTAACATTTCAGAAATTTTGAAAAAAGATTCTTAAAGAAGAGGAAATTTCCAACGAAAAACTTGTGTATATCTGTTATATTATTATGCGTCTGTGGTTTCTGTTTCTGTCGGTTTCTGTCCGTTTTATGTTTTTAATCTGTACAAAAAGTATGAGTGTCAGCAAAATTGAATAGGTTGAAAATTGTCACATCATTTTGTCAAACCATATTTTCGTAACATTTTGAAGAAGTACAGTTTAAAAACAATATTTGTATCCAATAATTGTGATAAGAATATTTTCTGTTAAATAGATTTCAAGTGCTTGTATAATTCGTGTTAGAAAGGACCAGAAACTAAGATGGAGCTTTCAGCAGAGGGCAAAACTCCGGAATACATGGCATTAGCCGGAATTAAGTTCAAGTTAACATTACCACAGTTTAAGAATGATCCCGCACTAAGCGAACAGTTGCTTCAGGGTATAAAGGCTGGTCATATGGCACCATATTATAAAGAGGTTTGCTCGGATCTTGGATGGAAATTTGATCAGAAGCTGTATGATCAAATGACAAAAGAAAATGAAGACAGGCTCTCTAAGTTTCAAGAAGATGATTCAGAGACTCCTGTCTGGCAAGATCGGTAAGTATTTCTCCACTTTGTATGCTTTTTTTTATAATGTGATTTAAATCATACAAGTAATGCTTGATTTTGAATTGACAATTTCCATAACTTTTTTATGCATCAGCACTTAATGAGCTTACCTACAGCTTCCAAAGTTATGAGAATATTTATAGATTTATGTGCAAAGTTAATTAAACCTGGTATTATTTTATTATTTATCTATAGGGTAAGATTAGTATGTCATCTGATCTCATTTTCATAACATTACAGATTGGATTACCTCTGTTCAATTGGCGACAAAGAAAATGCAACAGCTTTAGCTACAACTAAATATGAAGACTCAACATTAACAACCAATAGGCGATTGGATGCTATATTTGCTTTGTTCAGAATTGCTTATTTCCATGGTTGTAATGTGAAGGATATGGGAAAGGCAATTAATAAGGTAAATTTAGTCAAATATAATGTGTCTTGTAATAATGTTTTTATTTCTATCAAATAAAACATTGATTTTTATTTGGCAGAAATTGATTGATGTTTACTAAAGATCTATTGTATGAAACAGAAGATTGGATTGATATTAACAAGCAAATCCTTCTAGGATTAATAAAACAAATTATTAAGAGACTAGTGTAAATTATCTCATATTCCCTTTCTTAATCTTTTTGCTGCATGTAATTCTGAATAATTTTTATTTTAATAAAAATTATTCAAATATAAAACTAAAACATAATAAATATAAATATAACATAATAATAATAATAATAATAAAAATTCTTTATTGTACACAAAAAGAGAGGATAAAACAATTATACAGCAAAGTACAGAACAAGTACACAGGGCGGTCTTATCGCTTCGAGCGATTTCTACCAGACAACCACAGCAAAGGAAAGCTGCAGAGAAACGGAGTAGGTGGTGCACAACTGAAAGTTGAATTTTAATACATATAAATATATATACATACAATACATACATATACAATATACATACATACATATAATATATACAATAAATATACATACATACATAAATAATACATACAAATACTATACATATACTTACTATATACTTACAAAACAGTGTTAAGGTTCAACATCATTATCATCAATCTTGTGATAAGGATGCATAATGGTTCCTTAGCTCCTTTTTAAAAATAGGCAGGCTTTGAGCTCTCCTCACAACCTCGGGTAATGCATTCCATAGCGAGATGGCGGTGACAGTAAAGGAAGAGTGAAAGAATTTTGAATGATGATGAGGGAAAGATAATGTCAGTTTGTTCGAGGATCGTAAAGCTAGGGAATGGTTGGAAGATACGTAGGAAAAGTTTTGTTTCAGGTAAGGAGGAGTTTTAGGATCAAATAAAATGGAATACAAGAGGTGGAGTATGTGAGTATTCCGGCGAAGGCGAATTGGAAACCACTTGAGCCTGGCTCTAAATTCAGAAATGTGGTCGTATTTACGCAGTCCAAATATAAATCGGATACAAAGGTTTTGCAGTCGCTCAAGGGAGTTAAGCTGGCATTCGGTGAGGTCGGGATAACAGACATCTGCATAGTCTAAAATAGGGAATAGAAGGGACTGTGCAAGCGCAATTTTAGTGGGAATTGGTAAAATATTTCGGAGTCGCCTAAGGGAAGCTGCAACACCAAACATCTTTTTGCGTACTGCGTTGAGTTGTACCGTCCAGGAGAAGGTTTGGTCAAAGTGCAAGCCGAGGTTTTTGGCAGTAACGGAATAGGGAATAGGAGTGTTGTTGATTTGGATGGAAGGAATAGCGGTCCAATCAACTTTGGCAATTAATTGAGGACTTCCTATGATAATAGCTTGCGTTTTGGACGGGTTAATAGATAAGCCATATTTATTACTCCAGTCGGCAATACTTTTTAGGTCAGCATTCATAGTTTTCACGGAGTTGTGTAAATCTAATAGAGAGCATTGCGTGTACAGTTGTAAATCGTCTGCATACATATGGTAGGGAGAAGAAATATTTTGGGAAATTGAATTAATAAAAATTGAAAAGAGGAGAGGAGACAACACGCTACCTTGAGGTACACCGACAGAAACATTGCACCAAGAAGAAGTGGAATCATCAATCTTGACACACTGCCGGCGACCTTGGAGAAAACTACGAAACCAGTCAACAGCTGCTGGAGATATGTTAAGAGAACCAAGCAAACTCAACAGAATGTCGTGATCCACGGTATTGAAAGCATTGCTAAAATCAAGCAATGTAAGCAGAGTGAGTTGCCTGTTGTCCATTCCAATACGAATATCATCGGTTATTTTGACGAGAGCAGAAGTCGTGCTATGACCGGAGCGGAAACCGGATTGAAAAGGGTTAAATAGGTTATTTTTGTTCATGAACGAGCATAACTGACCCTGCACTAAACGTTCAAGAATCTTGGATAAAAAGGGTAATATGGAAATAGGTCGGTATTCGGAAAAAGAAGAGGGATTGTTATTTTTCGGGATAGGAATAATAAAAGCATCCTTCCAAGCTGAGGGAAAAGTAGACAACGAAATGGAAGAATTAAGGATAAAGGTAAGGACAGGGGCAATGATGTCAAGGATGGGGACGATCATATCACGACCAATGCAGTCGGGACCAAGAGCTTTCGATGAAATAGACAGAATATTCTTCTTAACATCACAGACAGCGAATTGACAGAAGTTGAACGGTGGGATGTTAGGAGTCGGTGCAGATGAAAGATTATTTAAAGTAACAATTTTGGTGCTAGCATCAAGAGCGATAGAAGTATTTGAGAAGTATTGATTCAGAAGGTTAGTATCGATTCTAGAGGAAACATTATTTGAAGGTTTACCAACTCCTAGTGATTTAAGAAATTTCCAAATTTTTGCTGGATCGCCGTTCTCGATCGATTTATGAACATAGCGCTGTTGTGCATCCCTACACATAGTATTGCAGCGATTACGTAGTTTTTTAAATTTTTCAATATTCTCAGCACAGCAGTTTTTCCTAAGCTTGACTTTAGCATTATTTTTGCGATTTATGGCTGCTTTTAATTCATTGGAAAGCCAGGGGGCAGGAAGGTGCTTGAGTTTTACTGGCCTTAAAGGAGCATGTTTATCGTAAAGCTGCAGTATGAGTAGGTTAAATATGTCCAGCATTTGGTCTATACAACCAGCAGAATAAACACTAGACCAGTCAGTATTCTCCGCATCCTCACGAAGACGATCCAAATCCATTCCACTAAAATTGCGTTGCATAACAGTCTTGTGTTTCCTTTTGGGAGGTCGGACTTTGTAGGATAGGAATATAAGGTCATGATATGAAAACATCTCAGCTGGGCATTGGCCAAAGCTGGAGACGTGTTCAGGGGAGGAAACAATCATCAGGTCAAGGAGAGATGGGGAGGAATTGGGAAAATGATGTGTTGCGTTGAGAGGTAGGATATGCAGATTGTGTGAGTCGACAGTGGATTTTAACTTATCAGAACGATGATCACTCTTAAGCAGACAGGTGTTGAAGTCGCCCATTATAATAATATGGTTGAAGGAGGGAGAAAATTCTTCAAGGAGGAGATCAAAAGATGGGAAATAGTTAATGGAAAGGTTTGGACTGTAGAACACCCCAAGGAGTATACGAGTATGCATGACAGTTACTTCAACTAAAAGGTGTTCTGCTTCATCAGTGGGAGGTGGTTGAGAGGAGGAACTGAGGATAGTGAACGGGATATTACTGCGAAGGTAAATGGCGACACCACCACCGGGCCTACCAGTGCGATCATTTCTGATAAGCTGGAAATCAGGAAGGGAGTAGGATAAAGATGGTAAACAGGGTTTAAACCAACTTTCAGATATAAGGATGGCATGGATATTTTGGGAATCAACGAGTGCCAGCAAATCAGGATAGTGAGCCGGAATACTCTGGGCGTTAATGTGGATGATATTAAAATTTTTATTGACAGCAAAGTGAGAGGATAGAGTAGAGTGTATAGGGGAAGAGGAAGTGCTATGGAAGCTATCGTTGCTTAGATCAGAATTGGAGGAATTCAATGAAGCATAACTTACAACACTGTTATTCAATGACATAATATATTGCATTAAACGTGAACCTATAGTCAATAAATAAATATGTAAGTATAATAAAAAATAAATAAATATATATATATAAATTATAATAATAAATAAATATATTTAGATATTTAGAGTATTTAATAGATATATAAGAAGAAATATATATATGTAATAAGCAGTAATACGTACGAATAAAATATATAAGTATTAGTCTATTGAATTCAAAATAATTTATTAGTCAAAATACAATTTACCAAAAACACCTTCCAGTAGTTTTATAGAGTGGCAACACCAAGATACAAGTGCATGAAATGAAATGACATTTGACAAATGATAATAAGTGACAAATGACAGTAGTTTGTTTACAAGTGTGCAAAGAGTTGTAAAATAAAATTGACGGTGGTAAATAATTATATGTATGCAGATTGCAGGTACTGTGTGAGATATTACAATAATAAAGTATTGTAATAACAACCTATGCGAAGGCACAAAATCAAACCACAGTAATTTGACACTCATTATAGCATACATTACATCTGCATTACAAAAGCGTAAACACACAAATAATAAGTGGAGAAACAGAACATGATAATATTATGGCGAGACTACATAATGAATTATAATAAATGAAAGATGATGAAAAATACATGATGGTGAAATTAGGAATAAAATAAAGTATATTCCCGTAAATAGTATAGCAAAAGTTATCGTAGCAAAAACCGAAAATATAAGACCCTACACCATCATTTAATAAGCAATAAAAGAGAAAAAAAGAAGTCGTAGAAATATAAAACTACTTATGCTTAGGAATTCTTCTGGATCTCGCTGTTTGCTGCGAAGAAGTCTTCTGGTTATTGTCACTAGGAGCCGCAAGAGGTTGCTTTTCAGTATCAGGAGTCTGAGATTTAATTGAGTCTAAGTCAGCGATGGAATTAATCTGATTGCGAGCCCCGTCTGATCCAATAACAAAAATTAAACCATTCCTTGTCCAGCACTTGGATATGCCAAACCGTTTCCTTGCAGCAATGAAGAGGTCATGGCGAGTCTTTGTGAGGAATTCAGATACGGTAATATTAGTACCCTTGAATGCAGTCTTGGCTTGCCACACCTGGCTCCGAACCTGGATATCCTTAAATTTGACAAGAACTGGCCGTGGTTTGTCTTCCTTCATCATCCCCATTCTATGACACTGGCTAAATATTTGTGGAGCAACCTCGGGCATTTTAAGGTGATCAGATATAACCTTCGAAACAACAATGCTGGAGTTTTCATTCTTCGACTCAGGAATACCGTGAATCAATAGATGTTTGCGCCTGCTGCGCATTTCTAGTTGATCATGCATTTGGGTTAGTAGCTGAATTTGAGATGTAAGGCAGCTTAACGATGACAGCACAAATGTTCGAAAAACAGCAAAGTCTGAGGAAATCTTACTGGTGGGACTTCCAGAGCCATTGTTGCTATTTTGCAGCTCACGTTGAAACTCCTCCATTCTATATTTAAACATTTCACTCATATCCGCTACAGTTTGTGCAATGGATTCCATTTTGGAGGTTATGTTTAAACTTTTGTGTTGGATTTACAATAAATCTTGGTGAAAAGTGAAAGTGATTTTGTGTGACACTTACTGGATGGCAAAGGTAACTTTTAAAGCATATTACTTATGCAAACAACAGTAGGAGACAAATTTTTAATAAAACAGATCAAGAGTAAGAAAAAAGACATATGCACTTTACACTACCCACAAGCAGATGATAACATAATATGTCTTGGAGGGAATGTTAATGCAAAAAGTTTTAGCTTTTAGTTTAACCTCCGATTTTTTTTATTGTTATATTAATATTAATTCTTTTTTTTACAGGCCCATGAGCTAGTAGACAAAGGTGGTGACTGGCGTTCCAGGAATAAGCTAAAGGCATATGAAGCTATTTACTGTTTGGCAGTGAGGGACTATAGTCACGCTGCTGATCTATTCATTGATTGTGTGTCTACATTTGAATCTTATGAACTTGTTGATTTTGGTAAGTACAAGCTCTAGCTTATTATCATCAATACATATAATAAAATTCTAGAAAAGTGGTGTCTGTACAATGAAAATATGTAAAAAAAAATTAGCAGGGGTTATTACTAAATCGATCCCAAACCCAAAACTTTTGTTAAAAAAATTTTTGTCTGTTTGTCTGTATGTTTGAACACGCTAATCTCAGAAACGGCTTATAATAATTCATTCATTTATTCAAGTAACCAGGACTCATTTTGTTAGTAACAATTATAATCTTAAAAATTATGTTAGTAAAAATAAAATTTATTATGACTGCTAGAAATGTACTCCACCGCTACAGAGCTATCAAGGAAGCAGACAGTCTGCAGCAGTGGTTCACATACCAGCAGTCGAGCCGACTCGCTATACAGCGCATGATTTCATTGGGGCTGTCCCGCACACGGCGCACCAGGGATGTGCATCTCTTTCGCATTGTAGCGTAAAAACAGTCTATATGAGCTTCTGCAAACATCCCTGATGCGCTGCAATAACGGGGCAGCCCCATTAACACCCGGAACGCATTATTATATTGAACACGGAGCGAGCTGTAAGAATGTTGAGTATGACTAGCCCATAGGCTGCACGTGTAAAAAGATGTACAATACGCACGAAATAGGGTTTTTTTTAACTTCATTAGAACAACGTGCAAACCTACGAGCTATCATATTTGCCCTCACTGCCAGTGCCCGTCGTTCCCTTTCAATATCATCATCGTCTCTGAGTCTAGGGGTCAATATGTGTCCGAGATATTTGAATTTAAAGACCCTCCCCAATGGCACTCCGTTCAAACGTATTGGGGGTAAAAAATGCGTAACTCGGCGCCCAGACTCAAAGACCATGACTTCACTTTTCTTAGTATTGTAGACCAATCCATGAAGAGCAGCGTACTCTTCACAGATGGCCACTAATCTTCTAAGACCGCAGATTGAAGCACTCAGCAACGCCATATCATCTGCGTAACTTACATTGTTGATGCAAACTCCATCAATATGACAACCAATCCTTTCGTTGCTGAGTGATTCAATCAGCTCGTTGACATATACATTGAAAAGCGTGGGCGAACTTAACCCCCCCTGCCTCACGCCGCATTGCAGCCCAAACGGCTGAGATAAAGCCCCCGCCCATCGGACTTGATTGATCTGGCCTCTGTACCAACATTTAAATGTGTTAATAAGAGAGGACGGTACATTAGCTTTCTTTAACTTATCCCAAAGGATATCATAAGAAACCAGATCAAAAGCCTTCGACAGGTCAAGGAAGCACGCATATATTGGCGTATTTCGGTCCATATAGTACTTGACAGCCCACTTTAAAGACAATATTGCACTTTCCGTAGAAAGTCCCGATCGAAATCCAAACTGATTTTGGTGTATTTCTACGTACCTGTTTAGTTGTTCATTAAGCAGGCTGTCAAATACCTTTGCAATTACCGTTGCAAGAGAGATAGGCCTATAGTTGGTCTGGTCCGCTAAATCACCTGTTTTATTTTTAACAATTGGCACTACGATAGTTTTTGTTAAATCACTGGGAAGATACTTATGCTGAATACAAAGATTAAAAAACATTGATAACACTCTCGATATGTGAGGCCCTGCATACTTTAGGTGCTCAATACTTAGACCATCGTGACCGGGAGACTTTCCTTTAGACATTTTACTTATTATTCGTTGAATTTCTAAAGCAGTGACTTTAAATTCCCGATCATCCTGATCCACAGTATCAGGCACAGACAGACTCGGACCTAAAGGAGACGTAACTTTAAAATGCTCTTTGAAGAGGTTAGCAATACTAACAGGATCATTAGCGCCACCTACAGATACAGGGAGGCCATGTTTACAGTTCAGTTTGTTAGTCTGTTTCCAAAAAGAACGAAAATCTTTACGCGAATGATGTGACGCTAAGTTGTCCATTTTGATTTGTTCTTCATGGTTCTGACACCATTTAAGACGTGCTTTAAAAATTTTTCTAGATTCACACATCTCATTATATTCAATTCCAATGTGTGGTTTACCCCTCCGCGCCCATACTGAATATTTATACCTGGCCTCCCTGTATGCACCAGCCACAAGTCTATTCCAACCTATCACTACTTTCTTGGACTTGCTACGTCCCGAACAGGCCACGGCAGAGTCACTGAGACCACGCACAATCAATTCATACAACTCGTCAATTACGCTATAGTGGCTTTGATTATTACAGACGCCGTGCATGCAGCTTCTCAAGACTATAGGGCACTGTATTAAACTTAATTTTTCATGACATTTACTTGTATAAGATTTTATTTGATTTATATTTCTATCGCCCCATATAGCCTTGTTTACACTACAGCTAACTGGTGATTTTTTCACACACACATTTTGAAAAATACATTCTAAAACGAGAGGATAGTGATCAGACCATAACGTATCATACTTTACGTATGCCGAGCAGACTGATTTACGCGCAGCTTTAGTAACTACGCAATGATCTAACCACCTCCTAGATCCGTGCGACTCACTGACAAAAGTGTATGTGTTTGTGTCTATACCTAACAGTTCCGTATCAACACAATTCCATTCGAATTCTTTACAAAAATTTAACAATTCTCCATAGAATAACTCATTTGGATGTGCATTAAAGTCCCCTAAAATATAACAGTTTTCAATGTTAGAAGTTTCAATAATCGCACTCACCAAGCTAAGGCAATCCGTAAAATCCACTAAATTTTGCGCCGAATCTGTCGGCATGTACACATTGAACACTAAAACAGACCTTTGCTCTAGCACTATTTTCACTGCGCACACGCGTGGGTTATCACTGCACTGCACAATCGACACATTGTTGAACACACTCTTTCGCCATAACAAAGCTAAGCCTCCGTACGGCCTGCCTCGCAACACGCCAGCCGCAGTGTCCACCGCCGACGTTCCCGTACAAGCGAATTCATCGCTAATATTGTGTAGGTATGAAAGGTCATGCGGTAGCAACCAAGTTTCTTGCAACGCAATTATGTCCGCGTCCATACACAACTGCCTTATACTGTCAATAGACCTTTTAACATTTTTGCAATTAAAGCTTACCAGTTTAACTTTTTTATCCATTATGTTTTTGTAATGGGCCGACCTCCTGCGAATGTTTATAATTCGAGGATTTATTTTTAAAATTCACAAAACGCCGAAATATAATCCCTGTGGGCCAAAGGTTGTCGTCCAAAAATATATCTTTTTTAGAGTCCGGTATAAAAAACTTGTAAGCGTTGTGTGTTAGTTTTTTAGACGCAATTTTTTCCAATTTAATATTCATCTGAGTTTTAGTCAAAATATAATTCTCGATGTCTTTCTCGTTCGTACTTGTGTGAACGTTAGATATAAAAATAGGTACATTCCGATCAGCCGCTTTGAAATTACAATCAATGCTATTTGATGTGCCTTTTTTACCTCTCATGCGATTTTTAATGTCAACTTTACGCCTAGACACTAAGGTCCAATCAGTATCACACTCTGACCGTGCGCCCGACTGCGAACTTTCCGTTATGGCTGGTTCACACTTTGATTAGTGTGAGTGCAGGTGTTTAGTGCGAGTGCAGGTGTGTAGTGCGAGTAGTGTCCAATTGACTGCGAGTGCAGGTGATTAGTGCGAGTGCAGGTGTGTAGTGCGAGTAGTGTCCAATTGACTGCGAGTGCCGCTGATTAGTGCGAGTGCAGGCACGCTGCGAGTGAGGGGGAAGGGAGGGCGCGCGGGACGTGGCTACTCGCAGTCCACTCGCAAAAAAATAGAACACGCTTCTATTCACTTTACTACACAGCCTACTAAACACTCGCACTAAACAGTCGCTGTCCACACGTAGTACTACTCATCACCTGCACTCGCACTAATCAAAGTGTGAACCAGCCATTACACATAACGGTCGCGGTGTTAAAGTACCCTCTATATTTCTCGTAGTAATTTTGCAGTTCCTTTGTTTCTGAGTGTGTTTATTATTCTTCGGGGATAATGAGCAATCCGTATTCATCATGCTATTAGTTGGATCATCTAAATGTATCTCTGTTACAGGGCTGTTTTTTGCAGCACCTCTTTTATAATTAATGTTACGAGACTCTTTTATGGGTAAACTTAAGCTGGTTTTAATATTGTGAACGTCCTCCTTAACTTCATTTAATTGACTCATTGAAGCGAAAGAATTTTTAAAATCTTTAATTTCATTTTGCATTACGGCGATTTTCTTAAGAAGATCCGATACATCTAAATGGTCAAATGTAATTGGTGGTAACTTTTCTAGTCTTCTAGCAACAAAAACTGGTAATGAGTCCGGTTCGGTGGATTTGAATAAGCCAATAATGTCATATAATGTTCGGTTTTCCTTCCCTTGTCCTTTCCGTACGAGTTTTTTCTTGTCAATTTTTACCGATTCAAAAAGTAACGCCTTTGATTTTTCAATTTCTTCCGTTTGAAAGGCTGATACACAAATTCTTACGAGGCTTTCTTCATCAATAACCGATATTTTATTCTGCACATACGCGAGTAATTCATCGATGATAATATTACAACTAATACATTTTAATGTATTCGCCATTATTGCAAATTAAACGTTAATGCGCACAGACACGTCTCACCGCCCCGCGCGCGCGCGCTGAACTGTGACCTTATCCGATGAACTTATCCGATTTAGATGCGGTTTTCACTAATATATTGTGGTAAGCTTCATTTAACATTTAGTGTTTATTTCATGTCAATCGGTTCATAAATAAAAAAGTTATGACCATTTAAGTAATCACAGCGAACATTTGCTAAGGCATTCTATACATGAATTACTTTATTACGTAAATTATACGCTAAAGTTATTCCTTGACATGTCCAGATGATCATATCGAAAGTCCCCAAGCGTGGGGGGGGGGTGGTTATGCTGAGGGGGTAGTAGGGTCAAAGGACCTTTATTTAGATTTTTGCTCATAAGTCTAAAACCTGTACAAATAGCATTATGGTTACTTCTAGGTAAATTTTCTATATAAAAGGTCTTTGAAATTATGTCGTAGGTATTATATTTTTAACCCCCCACGCAAAAAGAGGGGTGTTATGACCGCTATGAGTGTATTGCGTGTCTGTCTGTGCCACCGTAGCTCGCTAACGGGTAATACGAATTAGATGCGTTTTTTTGTTACATTAGTTGTTTATTATATTATATTATAGGGGTAAGTGGGAATGAAAAAAACGAATGTTAGTTGTTAATGTAGGTTGTTAATGTAGGTTATACCCAAGTGATATATCAAATGAAAATAGACGACATGTCAGAAACAATTAGTCAAATTTTATCAAAATCGGTTCATCCGTTTATTTGATATAGGGGTAAAAGTGGGAATAAATAAATGAATCTTATCAAATATACTCAAGTGACGTATCTAATGAAAGACATGACGTGTAAAGTACAATAAGACATATTTTATCAAAATTGGTTCATCCATTTATTGGATAAAAGTGGCAATAAAAGTTGTCAAATATACCTAAGTGGCATATCAAATGAAAGGGCATGACCTGACGTGAGAAGTATAATGAGGCATAGGTTAAATATCAAAATCGGTTCATCCATTTATTATATAGAGGGGTAAAAGTGGGAATGAAAAAAACGAATGTTGTCTGTTATACCCAAGTGATATATCAAATGAAAAAAGACGACCTGTCAGAAACAACAAGTCAAATTATATCAGAATTGGTTCATCAATTTATTTGATATAGGGGTTAAAGTGGGAATAAATAAATAAATTTTATCAAATATACTCAAGTGACGTATCTAATGAAAGACATGACATGTAAAGTACAATAAGACATAATATTTTATCAAAATTGGTTCATCCATTTATTGGATATAGGTATAAAAGTGGGAATAAAAGTTGTCGAATATACCCAAGTGGCATATCAAATGAAAGGGCATGACCTGACGTGAGAAGTATAATGAGGCATATTTAATCAAAATCGGTTCATCCATTTATTGATTTATTGCGGTAAAAGTGGGAATGAATAATCGAATGTGGTCAAATAATATAATCAAGCGGCATATCAAATGACGTGTGAATTACAATTAGTCATGTTTTATCAAAATTGGTTAATCTGTTTATTACATATAGGGCACCTTAGGGGTGATAGTGGGGATAAATAATCCAAATGGAGTACCTACCAAACGAAAGGATATGACATGTACATAATATATAGGTATGATTAGACATGGTTTAGATCAAAATCGGTTCTGCCATTTACTAGGGGTGAAAGGGAAAAGTTGAAAGTCTGTGAAAGTAGAAGGAATATGGGAGCGGGAGAATAACCACATCCTGGAAATTTTGAACTCTTCTGTACCTAAGTTTTATAGCTCAGTTTAGTAATAAATTTTACTAACAGTTCTTTTGTGTTATTATTTATTTTATTTCTTAACTTTATAATAAAGTGTAAGTACTTATAATTTAGTTGTATATGATAGTACGTGTTTCAAGACGTGTTTACTCAATAATTGTGTGTTAAGTAGTAACTACTATGCAGTCACTATTCCACGCGGACGAAGTCGCGGGCACAGCTAGTCTATAATATATTTTTGTGATATGATTTATTTTTCTGTTCATTTAGCTGTGAAGAGTAGGCAAAAATTTATGAAAAGTTGTTTTCTGTTAACGTTTAGGTAATGGATTAGATGACAATAAATAAGCAAGAAAGCCAAGCCATAGTATGGTGCAACATTTAGATTGCATTAACAAATATCAATAGGGATAACAGTCCTAGAACAAATCAATGTCTGACTTAAACACAGATATCAATTGACTAAAGACTAAAAATTGTTACACTTTAATAGCTCCTTTACAGTTTAAATCTTAATATATATAAATCTCTTGTCACAATGTTTGTCCTCAATGGACTCCTAAACCACTTAACCGATTATAATAAAATTCGCACACCATGTGCAGTTCGATCCAACTTGAGAGATAGGATAGTTTAAAGATATAGGTACCACGGGCGAAGCCGGGGCGGACCGCTAGTAATGATATAAAGAGTATTTCCCCATACCAGTGAGTATTGCCCATAAATTTCCAGGCACAATCATCCAATACTGCGTGTTAGCGTGTGCGCTCGCTCTCGAGCGTCACGCGCTACAAGCGGCGCTGCGGAAGCAAGGGGCCGCGGTACAAGCTCTACGTTCAAGGTTCCCGGAGCTCAGGGAGCTGGTGGAGTCTCTGCACGAGTGCCGGTATGCTGACTTCATGAAGAGTCTCGCTTGGGTGAGTCTTGTATTGTTTATGGCAATTTTTGTGTTGAGAGTAAAATTGCGGCGCGTTGAGAGTTAAATTTCAATATGTCAATTGTCAATACTGTCACGTCATCTTTGATTCTTGCCAAATAAGTTTCACTTTTGACACGTGTGCTGGGCACACACGCTCTTTTTTATATGTATATCTATCATATTTAAAAATTCTTTGGGAGCTGCCGGCAATCAGCCATGTTCGCAATTACCTTGATTACTATTACAATTTTTTATGACATCATGTCAAATGAGAGAAAGTAAACTTTCTCAAAATTTATCTTATGATTTTAACTTTGTATTGATTGCTTTCATTTTAATAAGGAAAATGTGTGTCAAGTTTTCAGGCAAAATAAGACTTCAATAAAGAAAAAACATGAAATTGATGCATTGAACTGGTTTTAATGAAACCAAATGTTTTATTTTCAGAAAAGTTTTTTTATAAATCCTGATTTATTATTTGTATTACAATTCCAGGTGGAAACTCAGATCTGTGTGGACCCAGTGTTCCGACCCCACTACCAGCACTACGTGCGCGAGGCTCGCATCAAGGCGTATGTGCAATTGCTTCGTGCGTACCGCTCGCTCAGTTTGGACAATATAGCTGATACGTTTGGTGTGACCAGGGAGTTTATTGAAGAGGAGATTTCTACGTAAGTTATATTATCATACTTTACTTATACATCTGTATAAGTAAAGTCGCATAGTCGATAGACTGCATGCCTATCTAGGCATGCCCACTTTGTTAAATTTTACGATATTTAACTTTATTATTTCATCTTCTAATACTACTCTGCTATATATTATATATTATAGACTTGACCTAAAAGATAATGACGAAAGCATCGTCATATTTTAATATGACGAACAAGAAAATTATTGTATTCTGGTTTATCTCACTGTTTCGTTCAGGAAGTCAAGAAAATGCCAATGGGAATGTTGGATGTTTCACTGCAATATAAAGTAGCCTATATTTTCATCTTAAAAAATCGCTCCGTTGCGATGTGAACGAAAGACAAAGAAACATAGTTTCGAATATCTGTAAATTTTTAAACTGTCCCTGATTGGTTGATTATACTGCTTTTTTTAACTCTAATATGGACCATACCATAAACCATATCATGTAATACAAGAAAGATAAAAAATCCATGAGCTTCAACCATCTTCTAAGATAGTGAAAAAAAGGAATGATCTGTTTTTCCTTTTTCTTTTCTCTACCAAGGATTGAATGAAAATTACTGCGCATAACTATATTTTTTATTAGCTTATTCTGGTACCTACACCACACATTAGCAACATCACTGTCAAGTATCATTAAATTATGTTCAGCTTATCCAAAATATAAATACATATTAAAATTAGGTTATCTCTTGTACAATAAAAAGTCGCCTAATTACTCTGTTTGTCTCAATGAAATTAATAGATAAATTAAGTTTTTCTTACTAATGTGATTCAACAAAGAATAGGAAAGCCAAAAAAAAAAATACATTTTAAAAATACAATTTAGGTGACTTGTTTGCACTTCAACAACGATTTATTTATACATAATGTAATGTAATATATACATTTATTTATACATCAAATTCAAATCCAAACATTATTTCATAGCTAAGATTATTAATTAACTTGTTATAATGTCACAAAATGGCGCAGAATTATTTTCTTAGGTGAATCGCATAACACTATTTAACTTATTTAGATGTTTTTTTTGTGTAGTATTTCATTTAACATAATTTCCCTATTCCAGTTTCACGGCAGCGGGTCGACTCCAATGCCGCATCGACGCAGTCGCCGGTTGTGTAGTAACGGGTGCAGGGCGCGGCGCGGACGCGGACCGCTCGCAGCTGTACCAGGCGACCATACGCGAGGGGGACCTGCTGCTCAATAGAGTCAAGAAACTCGCTAGTGTTATCAACTTCTAGTTGTTTATGCTGCCCTGGTAGTTTTGTGATGCGTTCTACTGTAGTTTGGTAAAAATTGAAGCTTTGATTCATGATGATTGTTTTGTTAAACGGATTGACGTACAAAAAACTAGACGCAATCACTCAAAATTGTCTGAATTAAACTGTGTAGTTGTGTATCAGTTATCTAATAGAAACTTCTAGACTCACAATCAAGCTAAAAATTGTCCGAGGTAAAACTCTGCCTATGTGTGAGAATAAATACAATATTAATAATGGACTTTCAACATTACTGCCTGTGAATAAGGTGTTAATTTCTATGGATGTTTGGTACAACACCGCTCGGACATTTTTGACGTACGCCAATAGATGTAAGATCATCCTGGATGTTTGTATTTTGAGTATGGATCAATCGGAATATTGAGATAAAAATTAATATTTTTGCTGGTTGCAGTTTGAATGTAGTCGCGAAATATACCGTATTCTTATATAGCTATCTAATATAGTGTAATACTGTAAAACTTTTCAATAAAATTGTAATTAAGTATATCTGGACTTTTATTTTGTCATTATAGTTCAAGTTACTTAGTTGATAGGAATATTTATGTAGGTGTTGATGATGATAGGGATGTAAAACCAAAATAAAAACGAAGGATAAGGTAGAAGGAGAACAAAAAAGAAAAGTAATTAGTGTTATAATTGTTTTTTAAATAATTTGAATACTTTCTGGACATTTACATAAACATTTAATAATTTACAATTGATTATTTATACTGACATGGACATGACACATCATATTCATGGCTAACGCTACGCTATATCTATTCGCAACATGAAAATTAAATTGTAGGTGCTATGAGAATTTATACTAGACAACTAAATTGTTGTAGAGGCCTATCGCCTCACAATCATTTATTTCTACGAGTGTATGCATGATTTGACAATATAAATAATTTAGCTGAACATTTATACACATCTATTTAGAAGTACGAAACACATCACTATGAAACAATAATAATTATAAATAATCGTATTACAGTTCGGCTTTTAGTTTCAAACATTGAAATGCACATTTTTGGAAACAAAATTTCGTAAATAAACGGTCAGTCTGTGAAGTACACACTTTCATTATTATGGAAAATAAGTAACATACATTTTTACAAAGATATGTTGAAATATCCTAAAGCAATATAGCTATGACTCTTAAACACTTAAATCTATGTAGACCTCAAATGCAAATACTTTTTAATTTACATGATATGAATATGTCATTAACCTCTGTTACCGTAATTAAATATAGTAAATATATTGAGTACTTAGAGCGAGAATAAGTTAATAAGGTATACATTCCTTTAAATAATGCATTCATCAATAAAATCTTATACAGATATTTTTCGTTGCCAAAGAAGATTCTTATAAATACTTTGCTGCCTACTTGAAATTTGATGATGTATCAAGATTTGATACATTTCAATAATTTACTAAAGAATCTCTTCACATTGGAATGTGGTATTAAAGAAATCATGCATATCGCACTCCAGTTGAGACATAATATAGATATAGCATAATAATTAATTAATCTATTTTACTTACGAACCTAAATATTATACATTTTATTTACATAATTATTAAGATATATAGATTTATGAATTTAATTAATTTTTGGGATAATTTATAATTACTTTTGATGTTATAGCACATTCGACTGCATCCAATATATCTGATACCGTTTCCATACTTCTGTCCATAAGATACAGCCTCTTCATGTGCACTATCACAGAGTAATGACATAATAGTGGGACTCTACGAGCCCCGGATTGCCCCAGGCCCGTACTCGTGCATATAAGTTACTTATAGTAATACTAGGCGTAATAACACTTGGAATAATGACTCGATACATACATCGATACACTTAGCGTGTTAGCTTACGCTATTATAAAACGTTTTTTTTTTCATATATCAGTCCGTCACTTTGAGTACTCAAGTTTAATCTTTGTACATAATTGAGAATACTCGGTATGGTCAATGGCCATTAGCAAGTTAGAGATTCTTCGTAGCCCGCTGAGAGTCGATTATTTGGAATGTGATCGGGCATTGCAGGAGTTCTAGTTGCTGATGCACGACTTATCGGATCGATCGTCGATCGGTAGGTTTATTCGAGTGATATATCGACTGGGCGATATCATTTCAAACGGTGAGGCCTTCGGTCCGGGCGGGCGGCGGGAGCGACGCTAGCGGGTGCGAGTGCGGGTGGTGCGGCGCGGGCGGGGAGGGCTGTGCGGGCGGCGGGGGGTGCGGCGCGTGCGCCGGCGGGGAGCGGTAGTGCTCGCTCTCCTCGCGCATTTGCCGACTGCGCTCAGCCAGCTCTCGACCTCGTTCGGCAAGTTCACGCATAGCGGCTTGGCGCTCATCATTCTCCAAAGACGGCGGCCTCTCTAGTGGCGATGCTGCGCCGGGCCTTCCGGCTCCGAATGCACCGAATCCGAGCAGGCCTGGGAATTTACCAGCGACGCCGTTCTGTCCAGCGCTCTGTTGTATGACTGATATTTCATTCAACTGTGGACAAAAAGATTATAGTTTTAGTTGGCCCTATGAAACAAGGTTGATTAAACGATACTGAAAATTTGACTTGATTGAATGATTGATCCTTGAGCTTTATATTCTTTGACAATAACCAGCTAATCTATTAGATAAGTACGTAAAAGTGGTCTGCTTACTTTCTGCTGCATGCCGTTAAGGAAAGGCGCGGGCAGGTAGGGGTAGAAGAGGTCGGGGCGCCGCAGCAGGTCGTGCGGCTCGTGCAGCGGGCGCGGCGGCAGCTCCAGCGACATGCGCCGCCCGCGCCGCGACGCGCCGCCGCTCCACATGTGCGTGCCCATGTGCACCTGCGTCAAATGTTCCCGTTAATATTTTTGAGTACTTTTTGATAAATGTGTAGGTACGTATGTATTTGGTTGTAGGTTAGTACATGTTTTTGAGAGAAAATAGTGTTATGCTCTATGTATACATATTGTTCTTTTTCCATAATACATATATCTAAAGGTATTTATATTTTCCATGATTTATTGATCGTCCGGCAAATATATGTTGGTGCAAGAGTGAAACATTTCTGAGTGGTCATAACTCATAACTAATAACTTTTATACAATTGTGTGCGTATAGTGATGAACTATTTATTCGATTCCATGACATGTTCGATAAAATATGTATGGAAGAAATTAAATTCATATTCTAGAATGTCGAATACATTTATGTTTTTTGGAACATACATTAAATGTTTTATATTTCGGAGCGTGTTTAATTTACATACCATAATCATTAATTTAAAAATCTGCTATTATAATTAATTGATGAGTTATTTTTTCTTTTAAAATTGTAACTGTTTAGGTAGAAAGAACAAACTATAAAATAGATACAAATAGGTACAATGAAATTAGTTACAACTACCATACCTTGTTTAAAATTCTTGTTTTGTTAAATAATATTATGTTTGTAAATAATTTAAATTACCAACAACAAAACAAACTAAGCTATGTATTTTCAAAAAATATTCACCTTGAGGTTTCCTTTGGTTGTGAACGCTTTCTGGCAGACCGCGCATCGGAAGGGCTTGTCCCCAGTGTGGGTTCGCATGTGGATCTGCAGAGCGGACGACGACGAGAAGTTCTTGCGGCAAACTCCGCATAAATGCTTCGACGACGCTGACGGCGGTGGGTGTACAGGTGCACTTGGCACTGGGGAATAAAGGGTTTATGTAGTGACAATGAATATATATAGCCATATTCACCTCGAATGCAGGTTTATGTGACAAAGAATATACATATAAAAAATTTGACATAGGAGCAATTTCTTGTCCCCATAATTAGTGTTTGAACGACATCGCCCCGAATGCAAAAATTCGCCAAAATCAAGCACATGACATCGTAATGTATTTCGAGTTTAGTCTTTAATTGCATGTGTAAGAGAATTAAACATGTGTGCGTCTGTGTTAAAAACACGAAATTTTACATCTTATTTTAAAGTACGTCTCGTGTTATATTTTTAATACGGTAAAGAGCAATTATCTTGGTATTTTTATGATCTTTGTAAATTAAACATTGTTACTTGATCAATATTGCATTCAACCACATTAAGTTTCAAACAATTCTACCGTCTACGTATGGTATTTAATTCCACTATAGTCTGTCCACTATAAGAATTGCTTTTTGACAGCTCGACGGGTGATACCAGAAGTGATGTTCAAAAGATTATCGATTGTGATACCATTTCAATTATAAATTCAAAATATTATCATAAATCGAATCAGGTGCGTAAATAATAATTACAACGTAAACGTACTAATAAGATATGTAATAATAAGACCACATATCTATGCATTGTACGTTAAAACTAAACTAAACTAATATTTTATTATTTATTGGTTTCTATCTTACAATTTGGTTGTCTTTACGTTTAAATTATATAACACAATAGAAGAGTTTTTCTGTATCGGATATATTTTACAGAGTATTTCTATCGATTATTTTAATCTATCGACCCATCATTGAATAATTCTGTGTAGGCATCACTAAGTGGGCGGGACCTGTCCATGAAGTACGATAACTATTTGTATGACATTTTAACATAGACAATACAATTATACATAGGCGTGAAGCTGTCAAAAAGCAAATAATATAATGGACAGAGTATAAAGAGCATTGAATATTCCCAGCATGTCAGAATAGCGAGGACACGGCGGAGTGAAATAAATGTGAAGTTTCGGCCTACTTATTTAAATTGAACTTTTATTTATATTACAGACGAAAATAAATCATTTGATGATACGATATAAGTATCGTTACCATTTATAGCACCTTTAGGTACTACCTATATAGGTAAGGTCTAATCTCTAAACAATTTCAAATTGAGTTTATCAATTAATAAGATATTTAAAGTTATTAGGAAGGATGGCCGATGGTACCTACCTACATCTATACATAATGCTAAACTGAACTTTAAGTTATTAAAATATAACTCTAGGTACATAAACTTCGCTCTTAAAATAAATATCCGATGAAAATCTACCAAAACTTAGTTTATTGAATAATATTACTATATACTTATGAAACAAGTTCCATTAAAATCAGTTCAATACTTAAAATGATATACCCTATCTACCAAAATGTTACACGAAGTGCATTTAAATTCATGTAACGTTTGCTCCGTCGAGTTGTATCATAACAATTACCTGTTAGTCTCTTTGGTAAAGGCGGCATGTCAATCGGGGGCGGGTGATTCATCGGCGGCGGCGGGTGCGCGGGCGGAGACCGCTTCAAGTCCATCTTGTCGGGCGAGGAGCGCCTCTCGGGGCTCGGATCGCGGCCGTCCTCGCTCGTCGCTCCCGTAGGACCACTTCCATTTTTGTCGAAGCCCGGTGGCATGTCCCGAATCTTGTGCGTGAGCATGTGTTGCTTCATGTTACCCTATCGAAAGAAACGACGATTAGTTCTGAGATTTCGTCACTCGCTGCTTAATAAGAATGCAATTTTGGGGCGGTTAAGTGCAGAAGCAAAATAATGATTTTATAGAGGCCACGCTCAGGCGTCACTCTCTCATACCGGGTAGACGAAGGCGTTCCAGAGGTCCAAAGCAGTGGCGTGTGGCGGGCGAGGAGCGCGCGCGCGCCTGCCGCATTGGCAACCGCCACTGCTCTGGAACCACAAATACACGCAAAATTTACACACACGCTCAGCTCACATAAAATTTCTAATTGGGGGAAAAGTTCAAACAATACATTGGATAATAAAAAGAGTTAAAATTATCATCTAATATAAAATCAACGAGAAGAATATGTCTAGGTACGCACAGAGGATTAACAAAATCCCTACCTATCGAGCTTTCGTTATGAATCACGACTTTTTATAAAAATACTCAAAATAAAGCGCAAGACTTGTAAAACTCATATCTACTGCCTTTACTACGTTTAGAATTCCTTTTTTTGTAAACAAAAAATATAAATTCAGTTGTCCCCTTAAATTATATATATCTTTTCAATAAAACATATAAGTAGTCATTAAATTAAAATAAAAAATAATCGGGAAAAAGTGAAGCGCCGTATTATTTAACACAAAGTTTATGAACATTAAAAATGAGGTCACGTGATACTTTGTAACTTTGTAGTTATTAATTAGGTAATTCTTATGCATTGACGATGTCTTGATTTATGTTCCTTAACTCATTATTATTGAGAAGATATAATATTTACATTAAAATGCTTTAAAAATTTTAAGTTATTTTAATAATATTTATCAATGCCAAACGCTCAAACCTTTAAACCCTGTATTATGAATATATATATTCTATTCTACTTAGTCATTCTATATTAAATAAAAATAAAAAGTTGTAAATTAATTAGTTCGTGAGTTATCTTGTAAATTAATTTTTCATTTCGTAAAATAATTAGGTTTTATATAGCTCTACTTTACAATAACTTATTAAAAAAATATGGAACAATTAGGATCACTTAATATCTAACAATTATTATAGATAAAGAATAGTTCAATTAAAAATTTCTTAAATTCTTAAGAAATAGTTTAGCTATTCAGTAACAGATGGCGCGCTAGTACATAATATGTAATAACCACATAATATATTTTATCAGTACCAGTTACGCGACGGTAGAGACCGTATTTAAATGAAAAGGTTTGTAATCTAGAAGAATCTTCGAATGGATGTTTATAAAAATAATAAAATTTGAATCTTGAATTATAATATTTAAAATTTAAGGGAAATATATCATGGGACATAAAAAGATAATAAAAATGTCATTATGCGGGCTTATCTCTGTTTTATAAAAATAATTATCTATTTTGACTTGAGTGCTGATTCATAATTTTATACTAATAAATAGATAGATTTTGTTTATATGTGATGTATTACATAATATTAACTAATTTCATTGGTAGGTACTACCTATACTTTCACGCCTATATTGTACCTACTTATTACAAAGATATTAATTATTATAATTTATGATATCCAATCCATTCTCTCTATTATGGCTGGGCATTTATTGGTCAATATGAATTACCTATTTTCCTTTTCGATCATCACATCATTTTTTCATGTATTTTCGTGAAATTGCATTGTACTTAGATAATCTTAAAGTTGGAAGAGTATTTGGAGTCAATAAACTGGCAACGGTGATCAGAATAATCGATAATACATAGTTTGGCGCGTGAACTTTCATCGGTACGGGTGTTGGCGACACTTATTGTAATTTTAAATGTGCTTGTAAGCAGACACTATTCGATAAGGCCTCGCTGCTTGTTTCCCGATATTCTCTACAACCGATCTGACATTCACATTCTGCCACGCTACGGTAAAGTCGATACATTTAATATTTTACTGCAGTTGTATGCATTAAAATATAACAGGTACAATCTTATCATGCGGACAAATTTGCACTTAATAATTATTTGTTATGTTTACTGTGCATGCAACGTTGCACAATATCATAAAAACGTAATTATATCTTCATAAATTTTGATGTTTGTATCAGAGAATAAGAAGTGGGTCATGATTTTAAAAATGATATTATTTTATAGTAAAAACCAGCTATAAGTAGGTATTAAAGTTTTAATGTAATTTAAAAATAATACCGGCTGCCATATTTTGTTATTCAGAATGTGAAATCACATTGTTTTAACGAAAACAAGACAATATTGAGCTATAATAATTTTATGTAGGTAATTCTGATAAAATATTTGTAAGCGGTTTATGTGTAAGTTTACTGAGAAGTCGTCGTAACCATTCTACGTGAAACCGGGGTGGCCACTACATTTAAAATATTTTATGCATACTTTAAGTTTTTGTAATTAATATAATTAGGGAAATTTTGCGAAAGGTATATTTCGGCAATGTAAGAAATGTAACTTGCAGTAGGTATAGGTATCTATAGGTATATCAGGGTGATATTACTCTAGATAAATATATTTCCAACAATAGGTATGCAGATAAAGATATTATAGGGTAGATAGTATCTGAGTGAATTTGCGGCGCCATCATAAAATAAACTTTTAGACTCATTTTATTGATAAGACCCGCATAGACACTTAGGGAAACAAAGAAAAAATGTTATTTTGTGAAGCATAAATAATCTTTTTATGAGAAGAGGCGTAGGTAAAGGCTCAAGGATTTATAAGCAATAAATATTTTACGACATGAATTAATATTCCGATCGTTTTCCGTGACGTTGTTTTTATGACTTATCATTTTTGTGGCGACGATGGACCGCGACGCAAGCGCAGCTTTATGCTTGAAATATTGGCCGGACTGATTATAAAACTTGATTTGCCATAAAAGCAGAAATATTCTTTGAACCGTCTTAAGTATTGCATTAATTATTTTAATCTGATATTGCTTTATTATCATCGCTGGGGGAGAGCAAAACACTTGAAGCAGTTTATACCTAATCTTTTTCTCTTCGCTCCAAAACTAATCATTAGGTACTGATATATCTTACAATCTTTCGATCAATTTATCTGGGCTGAAATAACTACTACAAAAAGCATTTCTTTTTCTTACAAAAGCCTACGTTTTCCTTTTAATATATCTACAGTATTTAATCTATCTCGAGACACGTACAAAATAACACAAATAAATCCGAGGCTTGAAGCAGCAAATGTAACATTCAATACCTACGGGGAATCGAGAAAATAACAATAGAAAGGTGATGTAATATCTAGAATAGCGCTTTAATGTAAAGCGAGTGTTGCATATCTGAGCGCGTCAAGTGAACACGGCTCGCCGGTAAATCGGCGAAAGTCAAGTTATGCCGTTGAGTGGTTTCTTACCTAAGACATAAATAGACTGTAATGAAAGCCGTTTAAAGGATTCAACCACCATTTAAGGTGATGAGGATATAAGGGCGAATATGAGTCCTATGATTAAGGAAAACGTTAGACAAAAAGATATGCATTCCTCAGCGTGCCTATCTTAGTTATTTTTCTAATTTCTATCAGTAGGTAGGTATATAAAGTGACGCCAGAAATATCAGCACCAAAATTATTATTAATCCTACATTGGAAGTATATTATAATTATGTTGATATAAATAGTTTTGTAGAGTTGCTATGGGTAACTTAATAAATAATTCTTGCACAATTTGACGACGCGGTTGGCGCAGTGGTAAAGTAACTGCCTACTGAGCCGACGGTCCCGGGTTCGATCCCCGGTCAGGCCAAATATTTGTGTGATGAACACAATTATTTGTTCTTGGGTCTGGGTGTTATTATCTATATATGTATTTATAATATTATATTTATCGTCGCCTAGTACCCACAACACAAGCCTTAATTGAGCTTACTGTGGGACTAGGTCGATTTGTGTAATAATGTCCTATAATATTTATTTATTATTTATTATTTTAATTGCTATAGATATTTAATTAAGTTATAATTATGAGCTGTTAGCCCATAAATTAAAATGTAGACACGCTTATCGGCCTAAGCATGCACTTAAGAAATGCATTCAAATGCACCATGAATAAGGTCTAATATACAATAAGTAAATAATCGAACCAAAAAGGAAGTTAATACAATACGATTTGATTAAATCAGAATAAACGAGCCTACAAGTTTGTAAAGTTGGTCGTCAATTACTCAGCAAGTCTGGGCTCGAGAGAGGAAGACAACGAATAACGACCGAAACTTATGCGAGCTAGAGGCGTCGACTAGAGACTTGTAATTACAGCCTGCAAAATTAATGCACTGAAACTTGGATGAAATGAAACCGGAGTACCTATGCAGTTTCGTACACCAACATTGAGTTGGTTTTTGGTAAACCGGGCGGACGGACGACTTTATCTTATAAGTAACCGTAAATATAATCTTTATATGTTAAAACCCGTATGCAATTATTATGGCAACATTTATATACAGCATTTACACGTTGAAAACGTTTGTTTTCGGCAATAAGGCATTAGATATGTTGTGAAAATTAGAGGAAACGTCGTAAACGCGTAGATATGTGTCGCTATTTGTGTAACAATAAAGTATGAACTGGCTTCGAGCCAAAGATACTCGATAGGAGTTTATACGATTAGATATAAGGAATTTCGTTTTGAATAATATAATTTTCTGATTCCACTTTTTTAAATATAGAATATAGACTATCTAGTAGGTAATTTAGTAAATATACATAAAAATATATTTACAGAATAAAAAATAAACTAACCTTTGTCGAAAAGCCTCTATCGCAGACCGTGCACTTGAACGGACGTTCTTTGGTGTGACTTCGGTAGTGGATCTCCAGTGCTGAGTTGCAGGCAAAGGTTTTGTAGCAGATGGTACACGTCGTATTACCACGCACTAGACAAGGAAAAGAAAAACATTTTTAATTGTTATTTTCCGGGTCACAATACGAACATCTCATTTAAACATAGATAGATTACTTGTTAATCATAGCCATCATGTCCTTAAGCACCCGGTAAGGTAATATTAGAGTAAAAAGTATTAGGACAACATGTAGGGAATGGAAATGTGGACGACCGGGGCGGACGATTATTTAAGATCCCGCTTTCGCATACCTGCGGGAGGAAAAGCAAGTCCGAGCGGGCTGAAGGGCGATCCACCGAGAGCACCGAGCGCAGCCAGGGGTGTGGGCGGCGAGGGCAGCGGCGAGTGATGCGGCAGGCGCGGCGGCGTTGACAGGGCCGATGGTGACGGCGAGGGCGACGGTGGCGAGGCTCGCGCACTCCGCCCGCTCTCCGAACCTGTCGCCGATGGGAGGGAAGCCGTTGTGGTGATGGTTTTTATTTCGCATTCGGACGCCGTGGCGCAGACGGAGAGCGGCGAAGTTCGACGATCCTTTATTTCAGATTCATCGTCGAACTCCCGAGTAGTAAGCTCGCGCTCTTCACGGCCGCTCTCATCGTCGGTTCCGCGGGAGTCCGCCCTTCGGTCGCCAGGAGTGGAGGGAGTTGGAAAGGTAGGAGTGGGGATGTTGCAAAATGGAGAATAGTCTGTGATATCGGAGTCATTATTACTGAATGATTGACTATCGCAAGTATCTCGGGTGCCCTGATCAAAAGAAACATTGCAACGATCGCCCGTATGCATTCGAATATGTTGATGTAAAATGCTTGGGTCAGTAAATTTTCTGTGACAAACGGGACATTGGTGTAACATTTGAGAGGGAGGTTTAATTCGGTGGACGCCCATGTGCGTTTTCAAATTCCCTTTTGTAGTAAAAGCTCGACCGCACAACTTGCATCGAAATGGTCGTTCACCAGTATGAGTACGATAGTGCATCTGTAGTGCACTTTTACATGAAAGAACGCGATGGCATACAATGCATTCATTAGGATCGGATACTTTATTATCAATATTATCTACTAATTGTTGCAACTTAGATGTTTCTGAAGTTTTTGTAATTTCTATCAAACTTTCCCATGAATTATCGTTGCTACCAGGACGTGGTAGAAGAGAATTGTATATTATAGGGTCACGAGAGAGATCTGGGTCAATTATATTGTTAGGAATATTTGGGAATGGAGTTACACTACCTGAGGAGATGCTACTTGGAGGAGAATGGGGAAATAGTGGATAAGACGGAAAAGTACGAAGTCCCGTAGCTATTGAAATTGGTCCAGATATCGATTGGTTCTTACTTGATAAATTTTCCGGTTGATCGGGGTCCGGCTTCACGTGAGGACTTTCTCGGCCGATTTGATCTTCATTGCTATATTTTGAGTCCATGCTGCAATCGTCATAAGGTGAGGTGGATGGATATCGTTCTTGCTCTGTATCTTGCACAGGCTCATTTTCTTCGGGCTCTCGTTTAGGTGATATTCGGTCAGTTTCTTCAAAACTGGAATCTCGTTGGCTTTCTTCGTCTTGCGGTTCTGACTTAAACATATCCGATGTCGATCGGGAAGGACTTGGTGCAGAAGGTTTGCTTAAATCAGCAGGGGCATCTTGTTCTTCCCGCATTGCAAAAAGTGGATGTGGTGGCAGAGGTTTATCTCCAAGTGGACGTGGAGGAAGAAGGTCATGATGCGTTGGTCTATATAATGGCAAGCTTGGCGGAAAAGGTGCAGGCGCACCTGGTGGAAACTGGAGAGGGTGTGGTGGCATTCCAGGTATAGGCCCCGGAGACAGCTGCGCTAATAGCGGAGGATGGTATTTGTCTAAATGTTCTGGCACTGGGTTCGGGTTCATTTTGACATGAGGGAATTTGGCCGTGTGTCTTTGGAAATGTACTTTAAGATTTCCTTTTGTCGTGAATCTTGATCCGCATACGTTACATTTAAAAGGCCTTTCTCCAGTATGTGATCGAATATGAATTTGAAGCGCTGAATCACTTCCAAACACTTTGCCACAGTATCTGCACCTGTGTTTAAAGAAAGGTTCATTTCTCCCTCCGCTTTTTCCATCATACGGTGACATTTTTCCTGACTTTCGAAAAGCCAGTTCATCAGCTAAATTATTCGCTAGAAGTCCTTGAGATGCGTTATCAAGTACCTCTTGTGCTCGCTTCTGTAGCATTTCAAGTGTGTTTGGTTCATTTAGGGACGGTGGAGGATCGTTGTTTGTGATTATTGAAGATGCTAATGATGAAGAAATGGAGCTATAGGGTGGATGAGACATCATAGGTGGAGATGAGGTCGGAGGTTTAGGAATGGATATCGGTTCCATCTTAGGCGTAATGTGCGAGTGGGTTGATGGCAAGCTTTGGCTAGTAGGAGGAGCTGGTTCAACAGGAGATGGCTCCCGTGGCGGACGAGGCGGCGACGGTGAGCGAACTGGCGTCGATGGAGCGGTCGGTTCTTGTTCACAAGGTGGTGGACTTGGCTGCTGATCATCTTTTCTTCTAGTTAATGATAACTGATTTTGTAATTGTCTTATTAACTGAAGTTGAAAAACTTGTTGATGTTGCAGGGTAAATAACGTACTTTGTAATACTGCGAGCTCATGTAAAGCAGCCTCATTGTTTGCATTATTGGCCATAGCTGTGGCCGCAAACTGTGCAACTGCAACTTTAGTATTTTGTAATGCTTCAAGCGTTACATGACCAGCCACCGAGAAGGGTAATCCAACTGGTGGAACATCAGCTTCAGGTACTTCAGCCTCTCCATCTTCAAGACTATTATTATTTTCTGCATCTTGGCGATGCCTTCTTACTTGTTCTAGTCTTTTGTTAGGACTATCCATTTCTTCATCCCCTGATACAACCATATCTTCGGGATCCGAGTGCATTCTTTCTTCACCCATCTGAATTGCTTTTTCATCGCAAAGTCTCTTATGGTATAAGAAATCGTTAAAGTTATCAAACTGTTCCTGACATCGCGGACACATATGCGTCTCTGGACGGTCTCTGCCATCTTCCGGTAGAACATTATTTATCTCTTCTTCAGAACACGACCCCGAACTTTCACCTAAAACAAAAAGAAATCGTTATTGTTGCGATTCCGACGAATATCATATTTTATATGAAAATGTGCAACTGTAACATAAAGTTCTATTCATGAATGATAAAACAATACTATATATACGTATTTGATGTCGTTTTCTTTATCTTTACAAATGTTAATGAAGTTCCATTTATTTCGAAACAGTAACGTGGAAAATAATATATTTAATCTATAATTACATCTTAAGTACATGTTGTAAAAATTTTCAAGATCATATCGTAAGTTTTCTATCAAGTGAAGTAATGGTATGAACATATTTATAAAAAAATATCACACTAATGTAGAGTTATGAAAATCATAATTATTTACATAAGGTATTTGGAATATTAAAAACTTACCAAACGTAAGTATACTGTACTTTATACTTATAGTAAATATCCCTAATGTTTATAACGACCGCGACGTGGTAAAATTTGGCAATCAATATATCATTGTAAAGTGAGTAGTTATAAAATTGCCTATAGAGTGATAACAATACTTGTATAACTAAGTAATTAAAGGGCTAAAAATAGAAACGATAAAAAATATTTATTGTCCTACTATGGTGACTATATTTATAAATATATTATATATATATTATAGTCACGCAGCGATCGATGATTTGCCGAATGCTGTGACCACAATGAACAACGACATTTCCACTATTGTCAGATGGAGTTTCAATCATGGCCTAAACGTGAATCCCAATAAGACACAAATTATTGTTTGTGGTACGAAATATTTCGTATCCAAGATAGATTGGACTTCTCTGCCAAAAGTTGTAGTTGATGGGGTTGCAATACCATATCGCAACGAAATTAAGTGTTTAGGGATTTGGATCGATTCATGCTTAACTTGGAATAATCAAATAAAGGAAGTACGTAAAAAAGTTTTCGCTGCTGCTAGTTCTATTCGCCGGCTACGCAACTTTCTGCCAATACCAACTAAAATTGCGCTCGTTCAAACACTCCTTTTACCTATTATAGATTATGCCGACGCGTGCTATCCCGACCTCTATGAATACCACCTTGACTGCCTTGAGCGCCTTCAAAATTTTTGCATAAGATTTGTGTTTGGCTTGCGCAAATACGATCATGTCTCCGAATTTCGTTCTAAGCTCAAATGGCTTCCCATTCGTCTTCGCCGAAATACTCATATCCTTCACCTCCTGTACTGTGTTCTGTTTGATCCGAAAACACCGCAATATTTAAAAGAGAGATTTGAGTTCCTTGTGTCTAATTTACACCCAATTCGATCATCAAATAAGTCTCGTCTGGTCGTACCGGGGCATGTAAATCATATTTTTAATTCTTCCTTTACTGTGCGTGCCATCAGGCTATGGAATGATCTACCATTAGACATAAGAGAAGCTCAATCTCTACTCACATTCAAAACACTGCTGAAGCGATTTTACCTGTCCAAGTCATGAACTCTGATCTACCTGTTTCATTTAAGTTAAATATTGTTGTATTGGTGCTGTCACCGTATGTGTCTGTTTTTCAACTAGTGAGTAGCTCATTTCTATGTGTATGTATATATGTATATGTATGTATGTGTATATATGTATGTATATAATAGAGATGTATATATGTACTTTGTATTTATTTTATCTACGTATACTACTTTTATGTATGTATGTATGTGTATGTAGGTTTATGTAAGTATATGTTTGTAGGTATATTATAGATTTATATATGTTCGCTGTGTTTATACTATTTTATTTATGTATTTTAAACTTTATAAATGCACATCTTGCCCATTACCTAATACTTACACTGTTTTTCCTTGACCACCAGGTTGTCTGGAAGAGATCGCTGTCTTAGCGATAAGACCGCCTGTTGTGCTCAACTGTGTCTATTTATTTTATATATTTACTTTTGTAATTTTTATCTATTGGTGCACAATAAAGTATTTTTGTTTGTTGTTTTGTTTTAAATATATTTATTCAATGAAAGAAAAGTCATACGGGAATATTGTCAGTCATGATGTGTTGAATTATGAATATGAGGCCTTTATATATTATCGCCCTTATTAACGAGACCATACTGTTTACGCTCGACATAATTCTACTAATTTAGAATAACCATTTACAGTCCAAACTAGAACTTAATATGCAAAAAGTATCTGGGCACACAGTATTATGTAAATAACTCGAAGGCAAGGCGATGATGTAAAACATTCTGGTGCTGTTTTTTAATTCGAATATGTATTACAAACCCAAGTATATCTAACTAATTATATGTTTTTGCATATTATAACAAAATATACGATGATGACGCACATGAAAGTGGTACTTCAGGTACATGTACAAAATAATGATATTAATTGGAACAGCTAGAAACGATAACGACCTTACATGTAATAAAATTATAAAATGTACAGTGAAGACATACATTTGCGTAATATGTATACCTATATTGAAATCTAGGCTGTTTTTCTTAGTACTTTAATTTATACGTTACGCACTTGGCTCAAGCCTCAAAGAGATAACTTATAACTATTCTGACTTCTAATCTTTTAGTCTTAATATTAAAAAATGTTTTCCGTAAGTCGTTGTATGATATTTATTTCGGTTTAAACTACATAAAAATAAACTCTAGATTCGATAGAGCAACAAGTCACATCTTTTATATTTATTGACGATTGAAAAGTATAGGTTATGTTTCAATTTCAGAATAAGAGAGAGAGAGAATGAAAGCGTTGTTTCTACGTTTTTAATTTTTTACAACAAGGCGGCGCGTTGCCTTCATCTATAATTAATAAGATAGTTTTATATTATATATCTATAACTATAATAATACTAAACTGCTTATAAAGGAAATAAAAATAGATACGTCTAGAACTATTCAATTGGAATCATGAGATTACCTCAAACATAATTATAAATTATGTAACGAATTTGTATGATCTCTATATTATAATGACGAAGTTTTTCTTTTATGTAAGAACCTTTAAAATTTACTACTATGTTAAGCCTTGCAAGTTTTGAATACAAAATAAATAAACATCAATACTTTATATTCATTTCGCATAGTATAACACTTCTATTAGGCAATAGAAACTACAATAATTATAGTCATTGTTCGAAATCTTCAATTTTGAATAAGAAATTTAATATTGTATATAAATATAATCATAGGATGACGTATGTATTTTAGACTCACTTTAGACTTTTCATAATATTTGTAACTTTTATTATTCAGTACATTTGACGGTAGGCAGGTACTTCTACTAATCATCAATTGATAACATTCCATGTATCTAATATTGTAGCGCTTATTCAAAAATGAAATTATAAATTTATTAAATTTTTATAATTTTTTGCTATTCTTTATAAATTTAAATTCAAAACCATATTAAGAATTTTTTTTCAATAATTTTAAGTTTAGGCCCTCTCTTTACAGGACGTTATCGCTGGCAAATTACTTTTTTGCTAACTATTAATTGTAGAGGAGCTTATGTGAGTATAGTTTGACCAAAAAGGATTATTTAATTAAGTTGTTGTAGCAATTCACCTATTAGATAATGTATATAGTCAATAATTATACAATAGTAGATAATTAATATTCGATTGGCAGTTTATCTGTATCTAAAAATGCCAAAAAAACATTTAAAATTAAAAAAAGTCAGTAAAGCGCGAATTATTCGAACTTTTTTTTTCAAATTTAAATATACTTTATTTATTGTACCTACCTAATTAATTCAGTATGCAAAATTTTAGTAGCGTAGCGTTTATAAAATTATCTATATTAGGTATTTTACGAAAATACCTAAATACCTAATATAGGTCCTATTGTCTTTTTAGTTGATATTATTTTATAATCATAAACAAAAATATATTTTAATGCATGAAAAACTTTAATATTCTTACTTATTTAATATTTGATCACATATTTGTTTACATATTACCTAAAGATATCAATTATTTTTGTCACAATTCATCCCGTTGCAAAAGTTATTATTTCAAAACCAAAGCCTATCCGTATACAGTATTACAATATACATATATTGTAATACTGTGCTATTAGTATGTGGTAATATTATAGACTAGCTGCGCTCCGCGGTTTCACCTGCGTGGCTCCTCTCCGTTTGGTCTTAGCGTGATGATATATAGCCTTCCTCGATGAATGGGCTACCTAACACCGAAAGAAATTTTCAAATCGGACCAGTACTTCCTGAGATTAGCGCGTTCAAACAAACAAACAAACTATTCAGCTTTATAATATTAGTATAGATGTATGGATTTATTCTATTATGTTTGAATTTATGTTTATCTTTGACTGGCTAATATATTGTGTTGTAACAAGTACGTTTATGTTTTGTATAGGCACGTGTAACTTGGATTTTCATAACCCATTTTTTAAGTTAAATTTATTCATAGTTCTCACCATATTTTTATTTCCATACATAGATACACTGATCTTCAGTAAGCAGAATATAGATACCTACTATGATAATATTATGTGATCTATACGTTATTCATTGAATTATTTTAATAGGATATTTATATATTTGGACAGTTCTAAATGGTTGGTAACAGCTTCTTGACAAAAATAGGCTGTAGAGAAATTTATAAATATAAAATTGTTCTATTGTATAGGTAATGCACATTGTAAACGAAATAATCTTTAGTGGACTTTGAACGTTTTAATGTTCTAACGGAATATACCTAAATGTAAAAAAGTGGAATATATCCCTATTATCGACTCTATATGTAAAATCACGGTGCGTTAAATTGTTGTTTAATCTTATGTCATTAATACTGTATTGATAAACAGTAACTATAATGTTTTTTATATTTATTACAACAAAGGGATTCAGAATAGGTACCTATGTATAAAATATGTATATCATAATTATTATATTATGGTTTTAGTAAAAAATTTCTTATAAAGTAAATGTGTGTTTTATTTCAATAAATTAAAACAAAATAACGCTGTGAAAATGTAGGTATCCTTTCAGTAGGTACCTATTCTCATTTACTAACAATTCAAAAGACAATCTTTTATATGCAAAATAAAATAATATTATGTACATATTGTTTTGCCCAAAAGATAGAGGATATCAAACGAATGAATTATATTTTCTGTAGGAACCTTATCGTTGAAATTGTTTACATTAATATTTTATACATTTTCCATTTCTGATTAAAGTCAGGGAAACGAATTCATGTTAGTTATCATTTAAATGAGTCCCTTAACAATAGACAGTATGGGGTCAAATTAGCTTTACAATAAAATACACAAACAATGAAAAAAATAAATGAGATTCAAAAATAATGTTTAATTAATATTTTTTAAATTACCCAACCGTTTGAACCAATGACTTGACACGAATGATAATAAGCAATATTGTATTATTTGGTATCTTATTTTGAAGAATAGTGTGGTCATTGTAATTCATATTAACTAGGGTAAAAGTGGGATAGATGCCGCACTAGGATAGATGCCCCATTTTCAAAAAACCTCACTTCCCAGAGTCCTGACTACGAATTAATGATTTAAATAGGAGCTCATATCACCCCGAACCTCGTGTACGCATGAGCTGTTGTTTGGTGAAGACGTGTTTCGCTAGTGCGTGTTATAATATCGGCGGCGAACTTCACGAACACGTTAAAATTTAAAAAGGTTGATATTTGCCTTTGCATAACTTTATAAGTATTAATAAATTTCACTATATTTCTTATTATGTCTATACACTGGTTCATTAAGTACAAATCTAAGTAAAGATAGTGGCTCTTTTGTTTTTATTTAATAAAAAAAAATACTGGGGCAGCTATCCTTATCAAAGAGTATAGTTGCCCCTTTTTTTTCGAGGGATAGATGCCCTTAGGGGCCTCTAAGGGAATCTATCCCTCAATACATATGTACATGTTATTATCGATAATCACAGGTACTGTTTATATTTTTACCTGATTGCGTCAGAGGTTTTCTCTATGTTAACCGATTTTACTCGTTTAATTTGCTTTTTTTGTTATGTTTACTTACTTATTAATGATCTGCCCTTATACTGATTGTAGGAGAACCACACCACGAAAATACAAACGAAATGAAGGAGGGCGAGCGCAAGTATATTCTTGGACAACAGAACAACTATGTGAACATGACATTTGCTGGTTTATCATATAAATTTTATTAGATTTCGCGTTTATAGAGTATGTAAGCCATCTATCCCACTCTGCAGGCATCTATCCTCCTTAGTATTTTCATGGTGGGGCAACTATCCAACTAGGTAGGCATCTATCCTCAAAAAAGGTGTTCTACAAAAATATTTATTACACATTATCTATAAATGATAGGATAAAAAATATATATAGTAATTCAAAACAGATAATTAACCTAGCTATATTCATACAAAGTGTTCGTATAAGATTCATGTTTTTAAAATTATGAGGCTATTTCAAAAAGTGGGGCATCTATCCCACTTTTACCCTATAACTATGTAGGTACATATATGAAATTCAATGTGACGGTGATCTATTCGACCTTTGTTTGGGAGCATCACTAATCATCCATTGTTATAATTCAAATTTAGGTAGATAAATTCTAATTGAAAATTACAACATTTTTAATCAAAATTTATTATTTATTATACCTAATATATACCTTAACACAATTAGTACCTACAACACTTAGTTATCCTATAGCACTTTACCGGCTTCAAGTGCATACTTTTCGATATTTAAAACAAAAGGATTAAATAGATACCTATTGCTGTCGGCATTTAATGTAATTATAACAAACCATTTGTTTTGTTTAAAAACATACGAATCATGACCAAATTACTAACACACTAATTTTTAATAAGAATTTGACTCTATCAAGAGCTTTTTTAATGTAGGTATCATCGATTTCTTGATTGTCTTCTCCGTTATCATATTCGAATATAGAAAATTACTTAAGATATCACAAGTACTCAATATCAGGTTATTATAATATTTAATGCGTAAACGCATAAATTTGCTTATCGTATAGATTTTTCAACTTTCACCAAAGAGTTTTTAATGTCCATTTGATGTCCGCATCATAATTATTATATTAGAAAGTAGTTATCTGAAGGCATAGATTTTACGCAGGCCCTTATTTATCGACAGCGTTTGTAAATGTTTACATTGAAAAGCGAGCGAAAAGTGAGCACCGACACAAAACATCATAATAATCCGGGATAATCTTGCGGTAAGGGCTTAAATGTCTCATTTGTATCGAGATACCGGTGCGGTTAATAGTTAGTTTGTAAGAAGGAGGATTAGTGGTGTCTGTTTATCGCAATTTGGGTGTAAGCTTTGCGGCCAGCGCGGCGACTCAAAGCGCTGGCTTGCGACAGCGACGTGCGCCTTACTGGGAAGTGCAAAAAACGTTTTGCATTAAAAATACAACAGAATGCCGCTCGACAATATCCACTATACCTATTGACAAAAAATAATATGCCCATATTCATATGTCTTTATCGTCCAGAAGCTATTTAAATCGGTTTCAATCAAAGCCACTTTTTCAGTTGATGTTTAACTAAGCTAAAATTAGGATTTCCTGTTTATTTGAATAGCGATCTATCATAGATTCGGTTCATGATGTGTTGATTATATACCTACTCGATAAATATTATAGCCGTTTGAATATTTAATCTATATAATTTGAAACACGATGGTAATTAATCCACTTACAGAAAGTCTATAATTTATACATTAAGTGTAGGTAATTATTATTCATCATTCAAGGTAAATGGACGCAATATACATAAGTATCAATATTTCATTTTAGTAAATACGGATTAGAACCTGATCGCTTAGTAGCTTTTTCAATTTATATTGGAGTCATCAAATTCGTTATCAAATATTTCTTCGTGAATATAGTTATGCAGCTTGTTTCATTCATTGGAAGATAAAAAGCTCACTAAATTTTTTATAGAACAGCAATAAAGAAGTGTAGCGGCACATATATAAAAATTTGACGGCCTGTCATTCGACTAATATACAGCCACTTAAGGCTTTTATCAAAACGTGATACTTTTTCGGGGTTATGACACTCAAATGTAAACTTTCCGCAGAACTTCTAACGTTTTATTTTTGATTGGTTTTTATCCGAGAAGACTCGTTTAATTCCATTATTACAAAATCTTGAGTAAATATTGCTTCTTTGTTGTATTATTTTATTATGTTTGACATTAATGATGTACGAAAAGATTTAAGATTTTATAAAATATGTTTGAATAAAATTCTACGATTTAAAAAATGTTAAGGCGTACAAATGCTTTTGCGCATAATATAGTTTTAACAAGAGTGTGGTGAAATCACAAAGAAAAGCAATTTATTCATAAGTGTGCATTTAGGTAGTTACTTTTATGAGTAGGTAACATACAAAAGGCTTTTATAAACTTTTTTGAATAGCTACAGTGGGTACCTACCTACTGTTCTTTATGAAGAGCGTATTTGTTTTAATTTCATTGAAGAGAAAAAATGCATCGCTTTAATATGAATTTAAGTGCTACCAAAAATGGCTCATATTAAATCAACTAAGATAATAAAAGGGTAGGATTTTATTTTCAGTTAAAAATTGTTTTAAATGCAAATTTTGCCGTAGTAATAATACTTTTTGGACGGGAAAAGGTAGAGCCAAAATGGTAGAGCGTTTAACTTATAATGAAATATTGACTGTTAAAGACAAAATAAAAGCGAATTAAGTTTAAACTGGTCAAGAAATTCATATTAAAAATTGAAGAAAGCTCGTACATACATCATTAGCCGCCTAACGCTAAATATCGGAAATAACCGGGGTCAACAATTCACTACACTGTTTACTCACCACGCAGAGGCCGAATTTTTTTGCGCACTTTTTGATGAATGCCAAATTTTATCGTCGCTAACTGAATCATTTTAATTAATAATTGACAAACAAAACTTTCAAAAACCGAAAAGCGGTAACACGATTTATGCTCCCGAAGGAGACTTCACAGTCCTTCAGTCGGGTGATGTTTGGGTGTCGATAGTGAAGAAGTAAGTACCGATGGAGACGCGGCGGACGCAGGCGGGCTTCACGCGCGGCATGTTGAGAGGCGCTGGGCTGGCGGCTCACGGCCAGCGCATGGCAGGGAGCGCTCGCCCCGGACACAGTTCACTTCGCGGCCGCGGACGGGCTCGGCGGCGTGCGGACTCGGAGTGCGGTGCGGACGGTCAGAGGAGCGCACCTCTCGCCATCTGACGCGGGACTGAGCGCGAGGCGGCGGGCGGCGGGCGGCCGCGCGCGCGCGCACCAGGTATACGGTTATGACAGGGAGGCGGGGCCGCGCCCGGCTCATAAATCAAACTTCGCCCATTCGCACGCGTTCCGAGCTCTCCCTCCTCCATATTCAATATTCAGGGCGGGGCATATTTCATAATCATAACGCCTCATATTCATAAGTGACATGTGGCCGCGGCCGCGGGCTCCAGACGCGGGTGGGCGGTGTTGACGCCCGCTAGATGGCGACCGACGTTCGCCCCGCGAAGCCTCCCACATTCGCTAATTGAAGCTACACTTTGTAAGTTATAATCCTTTGTTTGTGAATTAGTACATTTGTTTTCATTGGCAACATAGGTGCAATGTAGTATGTGATCCAGTACTAGCGTGTAATAATGTTATCATGTTTTGTTAGCGTTATTTTATGAAGTGTTTCTTTGATTTATTTTATGTTTCCATGAATTATTTTAATAAAAATTAACTAAATTTATAGATTAAAATATAATTGCTCTCAGTTTTACAGCACACATTAATAAAAAATTATAAATGAATTGTGCTGTATCTATTTAGAAAAATATCATATTTTTTTGCTATCATGCATAAACAAATATTATTTGCTATAATGTATTAATTTCACTCACACATAGAATATCTTAGTCCAGTCCAGGTACCTACCTATTATTTTGAATGCATTTACAACTTAGCTTTTACAACTTTAAGCTCATTTAGGTATTTATTTTTAATTTTCAAACTCTACATAGAGTTCTAATTATAGAATGAATTAAAGTATCTTAAAGAAATTAATTTCGCTCATAATAATTTGACTATGATTCATAATTAGTTCTTAACTTTTTATCAGTCATATCAAAATCGAAAATCTATCCAATTAAAATAAAAATGAAAAGCGAACATTTCACTGAGTCATGAGCAACGACAGCTGTGTCGAATACTACAATGACAACTAACTAGATTCCGGCTAAATCGACATCGATTTTAATTTTTGAAACTGCGACTTATTAAAAAGCGGATGCCGGGAGCCATGTCAATCGCTTTGTGTTCTTTAAATTAAACAGATATATACGTACGGTAGTCCCGGGGCGGGCCGAATCCAATATTAATGTGATAGAAGCAATTTAGACGAATCTGCCAGTCATCGGGTCGAGACGTGTGACTCGCTACCGCTTTATAATTGGCCCTATTAAAAACTTTTGCCTCCCATTTAAACTTATAACATCACTTCTCAAATGACATAATTATAATTTGTAGGTATATTGTTCGTGTGAGCGCTTTCTGGGGTTTGAAATGTAAATAAAGGGGGGGTTTACGAATTATTTATTGATAACGAGATTAGATAAAAGTTCATTACCATATATTATTGAGATGGATAAGTTATTTCAATACTATGATACTTTTATGCAGTGCTATAAGCTATAGATACAAGCGAAATAAACATGTAGAGCTATTTTTATTCAATAAATAAAGATATCATAATATCTTGTTTGCTGAGTTAAAATGTCAACAAAAATCTTTAATTAGTACCTATTGAGAGCAATCTCCTCATCTCCATTTTCTAAGATAAATGTATTTTAATGGTTTTAACGTGTATTTAAAACGAAAGAAGGCACAAAATATTTACTTCAAAATCGTTTATTTTTAAACGAACTCTAAATTTCATTTACTTGATTACAACGGCCTGCTTTTTTTTATTGATAAATTCTGTTGAGTTAGTAAGACGACATTGTGTATGCTATCTGATAAAATCAATTAAATAAAGTTTTAATTAACGATCAACATCAACTGACTTTTTATATCTGTCTGTTTGTATTGAATATTCATCGCTTCGGCTCGGGACTTTAATGTGGCGATGTGAATATACCTGTAGTTAGTGTACTTTTTAGTGCATTTATTGCCTGCTACAAATGTTATGTATACATTTATGTGAAACGTAGTATGTGGTGGGGCATGAAATTGAATATATCGAGTCCTAGAAATATTTTAGCAGCTGACAAATTTTTGATTATTTTAATTAGTTTCCAAGGATGTGATTTACATTGAATTGTATTTAAGTCGATATCAATTGTCTAAGAAATCGATTGGATTTACAAATACCTAAAGTAATTGGGTATCAAATAAATATTTTACATAGGTATGGGTGATTATACAAAAATGGGGTAAATCGATGTCATCAGCCAATTTAAACAAAGTCTTATTATATTTTATTCAAATAACAATCTATTTTAAAACAATGAAGCGTCCTTTATTTGGTCACTCAATTTCACTTCTTTATTTAAAATACAAATGAATAAAAATAATAAATTAATACCTCAAACGTCAGTACTTTGGCATGTCACAACTCCGAAAACCAACAATCAAGTGACTATCGTTTAAACATTATCATCGATTTAAGAAAACTTACTAATTCACTACAATCTTTGATGTACATAGTATTATATACTACAACTTTCATAACGCAATGTTTTCCATTTTATTTAAAAAATAAAATTAAACTTTGTCATCGTTTTCACTAGTCAGTCCGTTGTGTGTTTTTTAAATTCGAAATTCTCGCTAAATATCACCAAGTCGAGGTCAAATCCCTGTCTAAGTATTAATGTTGGTAATGAAGTTACTTGTGCACCGCATATTTTGACGGCCGTCATAACTGTACCAGCGCTAGGGTTGTGTTTGTCCTCTAAAATCTTGCTGCGCCAGTCAACATTTCAGTCCTATGGTGAGTCGTTATTTTATTGTTAATCCGATTTTTATTTTCATTTATAAATGGTTAACTATGATTTGTAAAAATATAGTTTGTTGATATTAGTAATTAGGCAAAAAAACCTAATTTGTGATTATAACCTCATATTAAGTCCCTTTTCATCAATCCGCTGGCATCAGTCCTTTGTCAGATATCGCGCCAGAGGACTGACGCGGCCCCATAGTACTGATGATTCTATCATTTTTGAGAACTTTTATCTTGATTGCTATTGGTATAAGCATTTCTATATTATATTTCAGTTAAAAACATCATGCGCCACGCTAAAAGAAACTGAATTTGACTAGGGAAGAAACATTTAAAAAAGAGTAGCAAAGAAAAGAGCTATTGAAACAAACTACTAATAATTTTATTAAAAAGATCTTATTTTCTTTTAATTATTGATTTTGATGCTTTCAGGGCATAGCTTTTTATATTTATCAGATAAATACGTATACGTATAATACTGTGAAGTAAAATTACCTCAAAATAACATAAAAGTTAATTAATATACTTAATAACATTATAAAAATGTCAAGGGGCTCTTATGAAAACTCAGATGAGACTTTCATTCGAGCCTTTGGTTTTTAATTTTATAATAATTAGTACTTTTAACATAAATATTGGTAGATTTTTAGGGCTCCGAACCTCAAAAGGAAAAAACAGAACCCTTATAGGATCACTTTGTTGTCCGTTTGTCTGTTAAGACGTTTTTTTGGAACGCGTGGAGGTATCAATCTGAAATTTATATTGGATACTCAAGATTAAGAACCCTTGGGGCTGTAAAAAAATCAAACTTATAACGCAACGCAATCAAAAGATACCTACATCCGTTAATACTGCAAATTTCCACAAAATTCAATATTCGCAAGGGAATAAAAAAACACACAGGATGCTTGCCGTGTATACAGTCTACTATAGTTTACTTCTACTCGGTAAATAGCAACGTCTTATAACACAGATAAAGGAAAAATTGCTAAAAGTGTAAATTTTAAGTTACAAACATAATAAAAAATAGGTTTGTTAGGAGTCCAACTCGCACTTGGCCGTTTTTTTGTTTCTATTGTTTGTGAATTACTTAAAATATCAAGTAAAACTAATTCAAAGTAGTAAAAGTTAAGTAAGAGAGTAAGAATATTCACGTTGCGTTAAATGTCAGAAGGCTGTTTTGAAAATTGAGACATTGTTTTTCCCAGTATCACATATTATTAATTATCATTTTTAAACATGTTAAGTACGTAAAAGACATGTGCCATTATTAAAACTGAGAGATTTGTAGTAATTTTCATTGAATTTCTTTAAGAATATTACAAGTTATAGTTTTTTATCAGTACCATGTTAGCCTCGTCAGTCCCCTGGAGGCCAAATCCAGAAAATTTAAAATATCTCACAATCTATTTAAAAAAGTGGCTGGCCCGATTTGGAACAATATATTCATTAGATTAGCTATCATATACACCCTAATTTGTAACAATCTGATATAAAAAATATAGTAAACAAAATATCCTCAAAAGTTACCCCATTTTTGTATAATGACCCGTATATACAATTCTCAATGAATGAATACCTATAGGTTAGTTATTACCAAATTCTCTACAAAATTAATACATACTAATAATACATACCTAAGTATAATTAATACATATAATTTTCTTCATTTAAAGAAAACTAGCCTTGTTCACTGCAAGCTATTAATTTGACTTACATTTGTAATTAGCGCGAGCTGTTGTTGTTTTTAACCTCAGTTGACTAAATAATTCCTGTTTATGATGACACCTAATCCCCTATGAATTAATGCGAGTTCTGTGAACGGTAAAGGTGTTATTTCAGATCCATCAGTGCGGCTGTTAAACAGAAATAGCTGTAACACAAGTCGCATTCGATTTAAATACACAAATTTTTGAAAACGTATGTTTATTTAAGCTAAAGCATGTGCCCTGTACGCGGCGGTAGAGCATTAATTCATGTGATTAACCCTAACTCTATTTATGATGTTTTCACGTTGAGTATATTATGATGAATATTTTTTTTACAATATTATGGAAATCTTTATATTTGCTCTACAATGAAAAGGATACTTGTAAAGTGTGAACATAGGTTGTTCCTAGTGGCTTAGTTCATTAACTAACTAGCAAGGTGATAAGGTATAATCCAAATTGATTTATAGGTATTTTTATAGAAATAATTCACATTATTTTTTGATTAAGACGACTCTACATTTAAATTTCAAGAAGCGTATAAATTAAAAACAATTTGTTATTTTAATACCTATAGATAAGGTTACACAAAATTCTTCATGTAAAATTACCAAATTAGATGGCAATGTTTATAGAGTACCTACTTAATTGTTGCTTTAAGTAAATATTTAGCCAAATTGTCCTTCAAATACAATAACAATACGTGCGTCCTTACATCAGCCATATAAACGGTCGGCGAGCTGGTGGCATGAGTAGCGGCCGGGCGTTGCGGACGCGTTCATAAATTTGAATATGGAAGTGAGTTCTAATGGCGTCGCTGTTTATTTTTACTGCACCCCCAAAGCTGTACGACCGAATGCGACGCCGAATTTATTTCCATGCATTTTAATATCTCCCTCTGAAAAGCTATCGCCATTTTCACGCGGTTTACGTTACATTCCTACACAGCCATAAACCGTAGATGATACATTGTGCGATGAAGCCGTAATGTCGATCGAGTATAATTACGCGGGCAGAAGGAACGCATATTGAAGCGGTAATAAGTGGGTGAGCGCTCGCGGCGTTCGCGTTTCATGTGATGTTATGAAGTGATTTTTGCGGTGGAATTCAGAGGCTGAAGTTGTCAAAATTAAGTTATTACATTTGGACAGTGATTGACGCGCAGTCGTGCGGGTAGGTATCCGGTGAGCGGATCGTGCACGAAGGCGCAATTCGCGTTGCGTCTCGTTCGCCGACCTGCGTCGCTCGCTGCTCTAGCGGGCTTCCCTCCGCATTGACATAGCTTAACGCCTTGTTACTGTTTACTCGCCTCGACCTCTAAAGGGTTATTGTCACCGCTTTCGCGACTACGTTTTTTTGTAGTAGGTATTGTCATTGTTGTCACATGTTCTTTGATAGATGTTTCCTTTTTCGATTGTTTTAGTGTATTCAGAATGTTTAAAATATTAAAATAGTTTCATCGATAATAAAAAAATCTTCTATTAGATTCTGAACCAGTTTTTCTTTTTAATTACCTAATTAATAATAAGTAGTACTTACCTAAAATATTACTTAATTAAAAAGTATTGTTTTTTGTTGATTTTTTTTTGGAAATTGCTGATAAGCAGGATAGGTAGGTACATTTTCCAACTACTTATTACTTCTTTGATTAATAATAGTGACATTTTAATATGATAATAAAATTGACGTATGTATCCTCACACATCATAAATACAAAATAATTTGGAAAATCCAAAAGTGCACGCCTCATAATTTTTTTTTTAATAAATATTTATTAATTATTATTTTTGTTTATTTAATAACAATTAAACCACATCGAATCAGACCCTGAAAAATGAAAGGGTTCTATTCCTGAGCATACTCAAGCGTAAGAGAAAAAAAAAGACTCGATTAGTAAAGTATTTCGGTCGCTATCGTGTTAACAAGAAAAAGGATCCGCACATACAGACACACGGACGTCCAAGACAGAACTTTTTTAAACTGTTTTTTAACTAGTTTAAATAACAAAAATGACATCAAAAATATCATGAACGTTAAAAATAGTGTTTTTTCTTAATATGTGTGTGTATGTATTATCTTACAAGTGCAATGATACATAAAGACATTTTAAGTTTGAAAAATCAGATGTTTTGCGCGAAGTGACAGTAGTACCCACCTCAACGCTTCGCTTATGAGGCGTGCAATATGTACCTACAAATATGATGCATCTAACCTAATGCCTTTTTATAATGAATTTACACAAAGTACCTATGACATATATTATGACTATTTTGAATTTTCACGGAAAAATAATACACCAACTGTATATTATGATAAAAGCAAATGGTCGCGGTAAAATGTCTCCAGTTAACTTAGCTCATGAAATATAAAAGTGGCCAGGGGCACTCAACGGCCGGACGCTCATATTTTGTTATTTTGTTTATATCAAAAGTAATGGTTCTGCGGCGAATAATGCCCTGGACACTTTCATACGTTTTTTTTCCTTTTCACTCTCTATTATTTTCACTTAGGGAAATTTATGACTTTGAATTGACAGGTTTGTTCATTTATAAAGTACCTATTTATTTGGGTTGTTGAGGAAGTGATTATGAGGAAGAGGAGGAGGAAGAGGAATTTTCACACACAAATTTAGAGGATGCGGATGAGGAAGAGGATATTTTTTTGACGAAGAGGATGCGGATGAGGAAGCGGAAGAGGAAGCGGATGAGGATGAGGATGATAGGAAATTATAATCAAAATTAAAAAACAAAAACTTTTAAAATTAAAAATTAAAGCATAAGCCATTCTCCTGTCTCTACATATTGATGTTTAAGGTTAGGGGAGGTTAGCTCGCCCGATCGCGAATTTACGAAGCCTGTAAGTAGGTAGGTACTATTCTATTTGAGTCACGAGCCGGACTCAGATGAGCTTTTGTTTATGCATATTACTCGAAAAAACCCACAGAAAAAACCCAATCTATATCAGTGCCAGAAGCGACATTAGGCGATTTCCACAAAAAAAAAAACTAACTGGTACTTAGATATTATTATGTAAGCTTAAACAACTTGTTTGTTTTTTAATTTAAAATCACTTTTGACAAACATTATTTGGTAAAATATGTTTCTTCTGAGTACGAGAGAAAATGTTATATTATTATGTTTAGAGATAAGTGTTAGGCGCATAGGTATATAAATATGGCGGTAAGACTCTACTCTTGTTCGTTAGTAGAGTCCGACTCGTAACTCAAATACATAGTTTAAATAGGCTTTGTAAATTCGCAGCCCGATCGGATCGGCATCCTCATAAATTTCCTCTAAATTTTGAGGAAGCGATAGCGGAAGAGGATTTTTTTATTTTCATTTTTGAGGATGCGGTAACGGTAGAGGAACCCAAAATATTGCGGAACTTCCTCATTATGAGGAAGCGGAAGAGGAATCCTCAACAACCCTACTATTTATAGAGTGTTTTTATTCACCTGAGAATAATTGATATAGATAGACTGTTTTCACAGTTACAATTTAAAAGATATGTTATACCTAAATGTAAAGTAATGGTAACTACATTGAAACGACACAAGTATCTTTTTTAGTATTGAAATGTATTGTTGATCTGAATAAGGCGACACTTCTACTCCATAATTAAATTTAAAATAAAACAAGTAAAGTTAACAATATACGACAGTAGTATATTTCCTTTTTTGTAACATGGCAGTATACGCTACTACATTGACATCGTAGCATAAATTTAGCTACCATAGCGAACATATTTATGCTATCATAAACAAGAAATACTAGACATCTTCACTATAACGTTGGAAAACGCTAGAGCTCGTTGGATTCGAGCGACTTCGGGCGATAGTGACGGTATTCCGCTTTAAAGTGTTGGTAATAGAGGTGAAGTCGGTGTATCTCGGAGCGCAACAGCTACAACGATGGCAGCGACCGGGGCCAGCAGAACCGTAGGTCCGTAGCGTTGTAATGGCAGCGTGCTGCGTGTCGCACGAAGTGTGGCTTGTGCTGCCGGCTCAAGAGGTCAGTTCGGCGCGGCAGCGGGGCGCGCGACGGCCGCGGCGACGGCGCTCTTCCGGGGAAGGCACTATCTCGGTGCGGTGGCGTGGGGCGCGCCACCCCCTCGTAAATAACGCGCGCTGGCGAGCCGGCGAAGCGCCCGTGCCAGATTCTCCAGCTAGAAACAGTTAAACGCTCATAATTTCGTGCTGGTTAAGCTTATCTTTGTCTCGTACACGAAATTTCCCTTTGCGACCCCTTCGCGCGTTTTCGTGGACATATTTTATTTGTTGCAGAGGAACGTACCGCCGCGTCCAGGGCCAAAGTTATAATTGTTGTCCGACATACCTACGGTTGCAGCTTCTGCATAAAGTTACTCGACGTTGGCATTGTTTGAATAACTCCATCTGGTTAATGTTTCAAGTTTCAACTTAACCATTCAAACGAATTTTAATAAGATTTTAGAAGTACAGGAAAGTAGTTTGATGTTAATTTAATACATGAATATGAATAACCGAAAAACGATTTTTATGTAGGTACATATCTATGAAGGATTGAAACGAGTCCCTTTGCAATTCCTCTAGGTGAATGGAAAAGTGAAACTACTAATACCAACAATTGAAGATGTTTAGATAAGGCCACGAAGTTACAAAGTTTTGTCACTTATACACGACGAACTTGTGTATAAGCCGTAGACGCAACTTTTCATGTAGATATACCTACTGGAAAGGCATCGGAGTGGCATGCGATAGTGGCGCGGGCGGTGGGGGGTGGGGAAGGGTGTTAAGTCGGTATCATCCCGCCTTATCGCGGCGCGGTGGTTTCATAATAATTTTAATACGCGAGACGGGTTCCGCATACTTTTAAGCGATTCTCGCCTTCCAGGGATTCGAGTTGTCACCCCTTCTTCAATCTCCGCTTTCCTTTCGGAAAATACCCTCGAGGCTTTAGATTTATTTTGACGTTTTATATAGTTCCTGTTCAGCGGGAGAGGGAACTGTGGCTTTGCGATTTACACAAATTCACATCCTTTGCTTTGGTTTCGATAAGGACAGCTGAGGGATTCATGTTAATCGCGTGTTCGATATAATTGCAAGACACTTTCATTTGGTTTAGAAAAAAGTCAATCTACGCGTCGCGTTTAAAGCAATCAACCATTCCCTAATGAATAATACGAGATCGGGCAATCCGCTAAAATGGATATAATAAATGACAGCCGTAATAGAGGTACTTGAGTGGAACATTAATAGAGAGGCAGGTAGGGTATGAAGGAGGTGGGAGGGGGAGGCTAACGAGCGTTTTTATCCAGGGCGGGAGGATGATGGATGAAGCCACTTCCGACCGCGATGTCGGCCGTCCGTGTTTATCAACATTAATATCAATGTCCCGTTGGAAATATTAAATAGGGCAGTTTTAGCATTCTAGGTTTTCGTCCGGTCCACCTGTTTTTTATTCATTAATACTTATACAATTATTATGGAAAGTTTATACACGATATTCATTTTGCTATAAATTATAGTGTGTTCAGGGTAGATACCTAGCTATTGTAAGTCAATTATAACATTCTTTAATGAAGTTATTTCAACGACATTGTATTGTTATGCTGTAGTTGGATAGTAAAATATTTTACAGAACATAATGAGAATGTTCGAAAAGTTAAATTGCTATGCTCAGAATGCAGCTTCGATAATAGAGATAACAAAATATCTAGTGTTGCAGGGCTAATTATCCCAATAAAATAACTCTAATGATGACCGACAATCCGCTCGTCTATCATTATTCATTACCATGGCTGGGGTCGATCCCTATTCACTATTTTCATTAGACATATTTTCACTCAATATGGAATCACTCAAAATATGAAGTCCTGTTTCTAGGTAAGTACTTTATTATTTTTTTTGGCTTTACTTTTGCATTGAGTACAATGTTAAGTATTAAACTAGGATCAAAAGTGTTCAAATTGAAAAGTGCTCGCAAAATTAAATCATTTAGATTTTAGGTTTTAAATGGCAAGGACATCTTTTCTACAACCAAATCATAATAAAAAAGAAACACAATAAGCGTAGGTAATCAAACTTATGAATAATCTGATATTTTAAGTTCTCAAACAAGCAAATATTTTTGTGACTCTATCCTCTAGTCTCTACATAACAAATGACGTACAAAAAGTTAAAATCAAATAACAAGTACTAACACTAGACACGGGCCTCTCTCTTTCTGCATAGTTATCCTTAACTAGAAACATTCTCAGTCAGGTAAGAATTGATGAAGTAAGTACGATATAAATTGTTATACCGAGAATAGTCATATTAATAACATTACCGTCTAAGCCGATTCATATTACAATATATATTATAGCCTTACAAGTGCCTCGTTCCACTGCGGTGTATACTATTTATGGTAAGCCATCGCTAATATTATAAAATATATTCAATTACTTTTAAAATCGAAGTAAGAAATGGTGAAATATACAATGAAAATATTCAAATCACCTCATGCAAATAAGTACACGCTCACGACTAAAAGGAGTAAGTACTACATTTCAGTCGATGCGTGGAGTACCAGCGCCATAACTAATTACGGTATAAATCAAACTCCTAATCGGCAATACGATCTGTAATATATTCACTTAGAGGCGACTATTGCTTGCAATCTTGACGTAAGTTATAACAAACTTCGTTGGCGTCCGTCGCTAAATACTAACTGCTTAATTGAATTTATATCCACGTTCTCAAATGAATATGAGTGGAACGCTCTCTGTTTTATATTAATGATGGTGTATTAAGTATTCATTGTGCCTCCGTCGAACGGTGAGAACCTCGTAACATAAATTTTGCGTATTATTTACGTTGACAAGCGTTGCGTTATGAAATTATAATAACGTGATTGATATGCTGGGAGGCGCTCGTTCGCGACTCAAAGACGTGGTCATCGCAGTCCGCACGTTGACTTTCCTTGTAAACACGATGCGCAAAGTGTACGCACTGCCACGGTTCCCATGGACTAAGTGGCACATTGTAACTTTGAAGGACCTAGAAACACGCTCATAATATAACTTGCATACCATGAGTTATTGCTGTAGATGGTATCTTTATATGCGTCGTTCAACATACAAAATACAAATCTGATGTTCCAATAACCATAAATAATTAATTTGAAATTAGCATTGCATTTTGCAATTACGGGAAACAGGCTGTTAATCAATGTGTCCAATAGATTAATATTAAAAACACATCAATTATTTAGAGAGCTCAGTCAGGGTAATAACGAATCTATAGATATAAAAATATAAATGTATGGAGTGTTTTTGATACAGATATGCAGTATTAGAAAAATGAAGCAAAGTTAAAGTCATCAGATGCGCTAGTTTTGAACAGATTCGCGCGAGTCGAAATAAAGCGAGCCAATCAATATTAACACGCCGCAAACAGCGTAAATTGTTGCCTAATGCCATACACGCACACAACCGATACGTCCGTGAAATGAGACACGATAGATAGCCAGGGTGTTCTTGTTTAGGAATATTATACATTTATTTTACAAAACACCTGATATTTTAACATATAGGTAAAGATAAACCGTATAAATGAGAGAGATGTAAATTGTAAGAGTACGAACTTTAGATTGCTAATGTTATTTGGTGGTATTGCGTGCACTCATTTAAAAATAACTAGAGCAACTATTGCACGCAAAAATAAATTAAGATTTTTTTTATCTTGATTAGAAAAATATGCAACATACTGTATGTGTCACATTATTACATTTACACAAGAAGCTCACATAGACAAGTGAATCGTTTCTATGTGGACGCACGCACACTAGCCCCTGCGCCCGGCCTGTAATAACTCGGAACCACAATAAATCAATGTGATTAATGTCATTAAGCACTGTGTGCCGGCCTCTCTATATTCCGTCAATATGCACTGTTTTACGACATGCCGCGCCACGATAATTAGTCAGCTTTGTTAGGACCATCCATGAATGCTATTACATAAAAATTAGATCGATCAACTAATTATATCAACTTGCTACGCCGGTTTTGGTCGGGCGATTATCGCATTACTTTCTTTCTTTTCTTTAAATTATCACTGTACATTATACGCAAAAGACATGAGAAAAGCAAGCATCTTTTTTAAATTTACAATTTTTTTTTCAAAATTGGAGCACGAGACATAAATAAAGCAATAATTAAATACTGTAAATGTGACACCTTGGAAGATCAAAGGCACAACATAGCATTCATAAACACTACGCCCACGCAAAAATGATCTCTGCTATATCTCAAACTAATTTCTGAATTCGCAGCCGGTAGGTACGTTAAGATTGACAACGTTGACCAGTTATTGGTCAGAATCGAGAGTCGCATGTTTATCATACGTCTCTTTGATTGATGTCTCGTAATTACAACGATTAGAACTCGCAAATCATGAGAACATCGGGGACAGGCTGACTCAGTTGACGTTCTTATCATCGCTTTTGATCTGAATTGTTGGATCGCGGTTGTGTTCTGGAACAACCGGCCAGTTTCATACTTTATTTCATCTCTCGTTCACAGTGAATGCTTCATGCACGAGGCGTAGTTACAACGTTACGAATGTATTGAGTATCGATTCCGTGGCCCATTTAGATCGCTGATACGTACCAGCTTGACGGACAGGACCGGCGCGTCAACTATGTTCACGTTAAAGGAATGTTTAGACCTATTGCATTTATGTGCAATTGTATATTACCTATGTACAAATTAAAGGGTGTTAACGAATAGAGAATTATAAAAACCTGTACTAACATATTATACTATTCTCTTATCTCTTGAAGCTAAGTGGAGCTTATTAGTAAATTCAAGTTCATAAACATACCTTATAAATTTGCATTTTAACTATAATAAGATATTCAGTAGTTTCATGGTACGCATTTGTAACTCAAGTAGCTTAGACTAACTCCTAATTAAAAATGAAGTAGTCTATAAACGGATTCCACATATGAATTAGTATAGATCACGTCTAATTCTCGCGTCCTAAGGGAGCCGTCTGTTGGCCATTGTGGTGGTCGCATGGATGCCGATGACCATTTCGGTTGCACGCCTGCGCTACGAGGTTCGCAATCAAATAAATATTTCGGCACAATTAAGAAAACCCCAGAGTGTAGCACTCGTGACATCGAGGAAACGATAATCTATGGAGTATCCCTTGATTAGATTTTAACTAAACTGAGTTTTGCAGTTAAAAGGATATGAAAATATTTTGAATAATATTTCAAGCTATATTTGTATGTAAAGACAGTAAAAAAACCTGAAAATTGTTAGAAATAATTTGCATTGATATAGCATGCTGTAAACGGGTAAACATAAAGAAACGCTACAAATTGTTACGCATTTATATCATTTTTAAAAATTATGTTTGTAGTTTTTACATATTATAAAATTTAATATTATTATTATGTACAGAAGGAACTGAATAAATCTTGAAAATATAAGAAATTTTTAGTTTAAAATGACAGTTGGTGTAAAAAGTTATTATGTTATCTTTAAGAAAACTACTTACATATAAACTACACACGACATACTTGTAAAGCAATTTCTATGAATAATAATTAATTAATTTACAGTAAAATGAAGCCCTTGTTCATAAATTTATAGAAAAATTTGTAGAAAAATGAGTGGGGCGCCAAGAGTCGTCTCTACGTATGGCTGTGTGCTTGCATTTCGCTCTGCCCACATCCGCTGAAGTATTTTGTTTATTGCTAATGCGATTTTATTTTTTATTGTTTTTTATTTATCTTTATTCAGCGATTGCGGTTTATTGTATTAAAATAAATAAGAATTCTTGACTTTTTAATTTTATTCTTGAGAGAGTACAAGACAACGCCGCGAGGAGAGAAAGAAATAAATTTTAATAAGCGTTTCTTTTTTAAGGCGTGATTCTTCAGTTAAAAGCGATTTATTTTTTATATAAGCTTGAAGATAACCCGTATTCATTAGAGATCGGCTGGAAAGGTACAAAATAAAAACAAAACGTGGGCAAGTTGGTATTGTCGCTGAGTTATTGTCGTTAATCAACCCCACTCCCTACGCGGTGATTGGTTCTACGTTCTCTCTCAGTGCCCATTGTTGTCTAATTAGCATTTTGTTTAATTATAACGGCCATTTTTATTAAGTATTCCATAACAGAGCCGCGCTATGATACTTTTAAGTATTTGCGATGATAACAATTGTTCCAATGTAACAACTTTTTCCTTATGTTTGCAGTAAAAACGCTTACTGGCAATGATATAGAAATATGTGTCATAAGCGAGTTGCTATTTATTTATGTTACTATGTGAGTCGTGCGTGCTCAATTCATTTGAATTCAATGAGCGATCACAGGTAGGTTATTACTTGGGACGCTTACAAACGTGTATCTATGTTGTAGCATCAATTTCCCATATTAGGTGAGTAATAAACTTATTTATATCTCATAATATGTCGCCTGGGTTAACCACATTTGCAATGTTGACTGTAATTTACCTAATATGTATAACGAAATATTGAAGATCTCTTTAGACTATCGAAACCAAACAAGCGACTAATCATGTCGAAGATAGCGGAAGTACATAAATTATGTTTATCGATCGATCATCACCGGACTATAGTGACGTAGACACGAGATTTACTGCCTTCACTGTCAGCGCCGTAAACTAGATCTCCATAAAAAGGAACATTTCCTATTTAAAATTTATATCAAAGACAATGGTTGACAAAAACTCGGCGCCCGCTCGCGATGCCAACGGGCCGAGCTCCACGGCGCCAACTGCCAAATCTCTATCGGCCTCGCGTAAATTACGCCTTTTTACCTGAATTCCTGTTTTGACATATTTAAGGCATTAGTAATAATTATGAGTGCTGCGCTCACTGGGTAAGTGTGCGTCAGTAAGTTTTGACACTATCTTAATGACGAGCTTCGAGTGACAATAAATATTGAAACGTTATCGGTCCCTATTCAAGCTCATGTCACTCGAGCTAGTATTCTAAAATAGACCTCCGGAATTGGTGCTTCTGCTAGGTCTAATCTTGGAAACGTATTGAATGATTACATTACGGAATAAATTCAAGAGAAATATTCACCGAGATGGTACAGTTAGTTGATTGAACGTAGGTGATCGGAAATATTGGGGTGAACGCGAAGGTCAAAAGGGGTCGCGCACATCTGCTGCAGTTGTCCTCCTACGCAGCGCAGTTATATTAACAAGTTGAATAGTTTTAATTGTAACGCGATATACACCTATTTGTCAGTGTCAATTCCAAAGTTTATTTCTCACTTCTTCTAATTGCATTATTTGAAAGTTTTCTTTACTTACTTATCAATTTTCAAATTACCTACTCTACAAATTCGAAAATTGTGGGACAGGTGTTATTACGACTGATGTGATAAAAAAGCATTCAGCGTACGGCATAATTAATATGCCGCGCATTGAACATTGCGGTAGCTGCGAAAAAACGAATAAAAAATATAACAAAATATCCGCTATCCGAAAAACCGATCGTGTGTTTCGGGTGGTATGAATAAATCAGATATAGCGACGCAACTGGCGTAGGCGCCTGGGGAGCGAGCGGAAAAACTCTCCCAGCCGAGGTATAAAACCTTTTCAAAGAGTCAACTGAAAGAGTCACGCGTAAATATTATGGGTTTACGATGTCTCATTCAGTCATTAGGGCACCTTTTGTTTATAACCGTTCGTAGAGTTGACACGGCCAGATAACATCGCTCTCAGATACTCGCCACATTATTTATGTGAATTTTTCAAAATTGATACTATTGGGTTGAAACAAAACTAGCATAATTTATTGCGAGTGTAGTGAACAGGGATATGTAATAAAGATAACTTGGACTTCCTTTCAAAAGAAATACTTTTAGCTAGTAATACGTGTCAGACACATATATCATTTACGTATAATAGGACACATTAATTTTATTTCTTATTAATTAAATTTTAGTAAAATAACTTTGACTTTACCTTCGTGCATAATCATTATTTCATTTAGATTTATTTGTAGGTAATATAAGATCCAGTTACGCTTGTAGATGAATTAATAAATATCAGCTGTAGATACAATTTTTTTCAACATTGTGCCTAAGTTTGGTTTGACTATCATACGCTTTTATCGGATTGGGAGCTTGAAAAATTGAATTATAAAACTAAACATCCGAAAGCTATAGACCATCATCGGAAATAAAATTTATACCCCTTAATAGGCTTTAGACAAGGGTGGATGAAATACGGTTAATGATAAATCCACAAATGAGATTTGCTGGACGTCTGGCCACTCAAATGCCATTGTTATTGGACACTCACCTTATATTTAAGCAGCTATATTAAACGTAGGGATGTTCACTTTTCTGAATTACCTTTATTTGTATTGCTGTAGTAGGTTGATCGTGTTAGGTATATGAAATATTTTCTTTATACCAATAGTATCTTACTTTTTTATGTGTGCGAAATTTAAGTGTCTTCAAAAGTGTTGGAAAGTGAAAAATGAGTTTGTACTTTAATTTATTTTCATAGATAGGTAGATTCTAATATTTTGATATGGTCACCTAGTTATGTCGTTTCTTGATTAGACGCCGTAGACTTGAGATAAGATTATTTTGAGGACTATTTATGAATTCTGGTCTTTAGTGAGTTTCGAATACACAGATGGATATCATCTCTCGTATATTTGATTTCGTCGACAAATGCCTACAACTTTTTTCCCTTTTGGCATAAAGCAACAATTAGATCATCCTGTAAATCATAGATAGTGTAGGTGGTGATGTTACAGATGGACGCGGGTCAGCAGCTGCGCGGTAATTAAGAGGTGGCTGGAAGTGGCATGCGCCGGCGCACAATGCGGTTCAATTGAATGAGAATAATCTTTGCACCCACGCTTCCTTTGTGCGTGGGTGGACCGCTGACCATTCGGTACGTGATCGGTAAGTAACTCTACTTTGTTAAACGTGTTGTTGAGTATTTTTCGGATCATTTAAGTGATTTTTGGTACATCACAAATACACATTTTATAGATATCGTAGACAGCGTCAATATTTTTCATATTACATATATGTAGGATCGGGGCCAAATGAAAAACACTTTGAACTTCTTGAGATTTATTTTCGGACCACAATCTTAATTTTTAGAAAACATCTTACAGAGAAACAGCCGTCTTCACCCACGATCCCAATGAAAAGAGAAAGATCATTCCTCATTCGCTCTCTACTTCACATTCACATTCACTCATTGATTCGCTCATAGTCTATCGTTCTTCCATTCTAATCATCGTTCAGAAAGTAATCTTACACGTTCAGAAACATCAATTAATCATACATCTCACCTCATCATCCCACATATACCTATTTTGAAAATAGGTATATTTTGTTTTGATGCAATCTTTTAGTTTTCCAAATGTTGCTCCTATCATTAATATCAGTTTGGGTAGCAAACTAGAAGCAAAGAAAAAATGCTATAATTGCTCTAGAATTAAGAAAAAATAACATAACTTAATTTTGCTTTGATAAAGTTACTTACAGCAGCTTACAGCACTATTTCATAAGGCTTATCGGTAAAATTTAAAACTAAATAATATTTGGAAAGTAGAGCATCTTTCCAATATAATGCTTCATGTACACAAAGCAAATTATTATTGTAAAATTGCCTTAATAATAAATTGGTGGCCGTTTCTAATGGCAGTGGGGTAAGCATCGGGATGACCCGCACTAGTCATAACGTCCTTCAAACACAATGACACTCTCTCTATGATTTATGTCTTAATAGAACATTCCGTTATGGGCTTTTATGACATTTCTCTTTGTCATAATTCAGGTAATAAACATTTTATTTTATGTACGGAAATAATTTTGCAGAGACGTTTTGTCTGTATTGCTCTGTTAAATTAGGAGTTTGATTTGATGATATCATTTTTATCAACGCCTTTGCTCAAGTTTAAAACTAGATGAGAATGTATTGTAGTCATAATGTTTCATTTGGTGACAACTCTACATATATAAAATTGTTTTTAATTTTAAACATTATGAGGCCACTGCAGTGTTAGTATCACAAATGTTCGTATGACCTAATTATTAATAATAATTGATTATACGCTTATTTTAAAGTCACCAGTAACATAATTAAGTATATTTTCTGTAGGTACTGATAACAATTTGCATCATCGATATTTTGAGATGTAACCGCATCTTCTTTATTCATAGTTTCAATATAAAGCTAGAATGCAATATATTTCTTTACCGCATATAAAGTAAGACGTATTCTCAATAAAAACAATAGCAGGTAGGCACAACAGCGGTGCATTATGTCATGGATGATGGAACGTCGCAACCATTGTCAATACGAGTTGTAAAGAAAACTAATAGACCGGGAGATACTGACACAAAATTTCGAGTCATTTGTAACAGGATGGCGGTTCTACAGGGGTCTTAGTACGCAATGATAAAAAGAAAAATGATGGTGTGATCGCTGGTATCGGTGGTTTAGTCGTGTGGACGTTAGCCGAACTCGTCGGAAAAATAGCGAAAGTCAAACGATTTGTAACACAAAAATTTTAGTATTTACCGATAGCCCATAAAAAAGAAGTAGGCGGTAGTGTCATGCCATACTTTTCCGGTGTGACTTACAGCCCGCCATACCGACGCGAATATGTTGATTTAAATAAAACAATTATTCAACCATTTGTACCAGGCTAACTTTTGCACAGGTAACCATCGTCGTGCAGCCATTTACGAAAATCGCCATGCCATACTTTTCGGACGATTCCAAATGGTCGCCATACCGCCGAAAATCTGCAAAAAAAATTTATTTCGCCAAACTTTTTGTACCAGTATTGCATTTGGATTTTTGGAGAGTATTTGATAAAATGTGACCATTATTATATTTGCCATACTTTTAGTAGGGGGAAAAAGTGCTGTCATACTTGAAAAATTAATTTAGTATTAATTTATATAAGTGAAGATTTCCAACACCTAGATCTTTGAAATTTTGTATTTATATTCTTTGATCCTCAAACTTCCAGGAAAAATAAGTGCCATACTGTTACAAATCGTTTGACTTTCGCTATTTTCCGACGAGTTCAACTAACGCCCACGCGACTAAGCCGCCGGTACCAGCGTTCACACCATCATTTTTCTTTTTGTCATTGCGTACTAAGAACCCTGTAGAACCGCCATCCTGTTACAAATGACTCGAAATTTTGTGTCAGTATCTCCCGGTCTATAATAGAGATTTCCTTCCTACAACGTTACGACTGTTTTACCGTTTTATGCGATATCAGCGGTGCGCAACCTTTGCTTTCATGTTTTTTGTATAAAATAAACTTCACAGTGGTATGTTCTCGTATAACAAATTGCTTAGGTAGGTTTGAAAAGGAATATTAATTCTCACAGGTTTTTAAATGGTAAAAGATACGCAATTAAAAAAAATCTATCAATTAAAATGAATCACGAACAAGACAATAATATGTAATGCTTTTAGTATCTACATAACTGCAACCTTCTGTAATATAAATCGGGGCCATATGCATTACAGTAATTTTGTAGTTCTCGTGAAATATTCTTCCTGTGTTACACGAGCTCCTTTAATTAAGGGCAATTAATATAGATTAAAAGATACCCATAAGCTTTAAAAGGCTGATGAAATTACGTTAATCTAAAATTCGAATATTAAAAAAATATATTGAAAAAAAATGTGTTGAACGCCTGAAACCGCCGTAGGCGTATGGGGTTGTCGTCGAACTATTGATATCAATACGAGGGAGGACTTTAATATTACAGTTATTTATTGTAAATCGTTTTCCTTCCCCATTGTGATAAAATAATGCTGGTCGTGAACGATTCCTATCTGTCTTACCTGTTGAGATTGAAATCATATCTAATATTAGTATATTGCGGAGGCTATGTGGTTGATATAGAAAAATTATTGTTACAAATTGCAATGTTTTTTATGTAGGTATCTTTTTTTCAATTAAATTTTATAAAAGGTACGTAAAACCAACTTTAGAATAGGTATCATTATTGTACAATTTATTCGGTGCACTGTTTTAAGTTTGTAAAGATATTAATTCAATTTACACAAATTCAATATATTATTGAATTTGTGTAAATTGCACTACAGTTCTTTTACAATCTTATAAAAATTAAACGGATATACTGTACTAATAAATTTTCATATTCAAATATTGTAGCGACGTATAGAGACAGTGAACAGACGTTGAAAGCGATAATACAAACGTTAGGGGACGATGTTTGTCCGCTGCGGTATGAATAAAGATATTCCCGTTATTTGTAGTACAGATGTCATGTAATTTCATTGTGTCGCAAAATATTTAGTGTAAACAAACGGGGAGATTCCGCGGGGACTTGATAAAATCTCCCAGTTCCGATGCATTTCACGTATCCACCGCCTAATAAAGGTATTTTATAGAGTCACAAAAGATTTTCCTTAGTAATGATGGAATTATTCCCAATATTGTGGCAATATAAAAGAGATTAGCCGCTTTCAACGCGAAATAATATTTAAGCAATAAAAATAGGGGAGTATGTCATCTTTGCATTACTTTAATAATTAATATTATTTGCTCTCTATAGGAAACGCAATTTATAGTTTCTGTTCAATGTCAAAGCGAGGTTTATGAAATAAAAATATAATAAAGAATATATTTTTATAAGCTAACTTTTATTTAAAAAATCATATTTGAATATTACCATTTTACTGAAAGGATTTTAAAGTTCAGTGTAGATTGTTTAAATTTTCAACTAATTAACATTGCAATAAAATTTGTTGCCTTTGTATTTGGAATTTATGTATGTTGGGTAATGCAAAAGATCGTTATCTACTCGATAAAAAGTTATTCATGCGCTCATTTTTATAAAACAGTTATTTGTAAAATCTCCAAGTCGTTCTTTAAAAAATCATTGAACATCGGCACGTTATCGTAATAAAATCATGTCAGTCATAGGGAATCGCAACAAACCCGATGAACATGAGCCCTCCATTAAATGATAATCCCTCCAATTTATCGACAGAGCAAAAAATATACAGCATTGTGTCGCGAGTTGTCGAACATGAAAATTATTTTATATAAACACATTGAATATTCTCGGGTCGCGACCTCCCCGCCGCTGGCAGATTATTCCCGATCTTCCCTTGTTGTCATCCCTTGACATATTTTTTAAAATGGGGCGACCGGTAATGGAATAATAATTTACTGGAATTTACTTTTCGGTCATCGTTGAATCAAAACCTAAAGGGGTGTGAACATATCGCTCGTTGTTAGACGTTTCTCATTGTCCTGAAATCGACCAATACTGTGTAATCAACGGCCGAACGGAATGAAATGGAGTTCCTCACTTATTTGTCGCATGTTTGACAGCAATAACAGGGTTCACCACGCATTAGAGTCACCATATGTCGGTCATATCAAATTTATTTCTATTATTTTATTGGATTGCCCGCCGATGATTGCCTTCATTACCTTTATTGATTGTCACAGAGAATTCAAATTTATGGTCACCGATAGCTAGATGACCATAACGAAGTGTATAAAGTAATAAAAGTAATAAATTGGATGCACGCTATCGTTCAATTTTACATTTACTATTCTGCATGTATTTAATAGAATACGTATTGAAAATAATATACTAATAAAAATGTAAAAAGTAGTTCCATTCGAAATGCGGTGATTAGTGATGTATGTAACTGTATTAAAAGCAGCGGGACAATAGCAGTATCAGTGGAATGGGCTTAGAATCATCCATTTAAATAGCGATTTTAAATAAATACTGCGCAGATAATAGGAACAATGTAATATTTTGTCAACTGCCGACTCCGGCCCGCGGAGAGTGCACAACTGCGTGAAGCGGAAAATCCTCGGGACATTCGAGGACATTTTTTGTGGGTTAATATCCGCACGACATTGTCAACCGGCTATTTAATACATCATGTAACACAATACTTTAAATACGACTAGATTTGTGCAAAATTTGAAATTATTACGCTCTGTGAATCTCTATTAATCTACGAGATTAATGTGTCCCTTTGGTGACATCTCATTTTAAGTTAATCTTTGGTATTTACATTTTTTTGTAAAGTACCTGGAAAAGACTTTGAAATGAAGTAATAGATTGCGTATCATTGTTTTTATAGAGCTTGTCCATAGAGAAATAGTATACCTGCCAGTTAATATTTGATATGCGATATGTAATGCTCATTGCTCTACATGGTAAATATGAATTCAAATTAAAGGTAAATTCTTACGAAATGCTTAGAAAAACAATGTCTAAATTTATATCAATTCACATTTGAATTAAACATTCCTATCATTAGATAAAAATGTTGGTATCATAAAATTTAAATAAAAATCAAAGGCAACTTAATAGGTGCACCATTCACTGATTTAATTTTACAAAACTCATAAAACGTTCAACCCTCTCGCATTTGCGGCATCAAACTCAATGGCTTTTCTGAACTCCGACGCCAGTAATTCACTATTGAGCCGCAATAAAACAAGATATGACAAAAATATCGGGTTTCATAAAGCTTTGGTTTCGTGACATATAATATTATATTTAAGCCATATTACTATTATGCTTTTTGTTTGTCACCGCTCGGAGTTGGAGCCTTATGTCGTCATATGCATCGATTCACATTAGGTGATTTTTTTTAAGAAGATATGAAAATTTTAATATTGGTTGATAATATTGCACAGGATTTTTTAAAGATACCAATGGTCTGGAAATTCTAACCTTTATATTATATGAAGTATATAATTTATATTATATAATAAGTATATATATATTAAATAACTTTCAGAATGACAGTTTATTATTTCCTTTAAAACATTTCTATATATATTTTTCAATTCAATTAAAATCTAAATTTTATTTTATACCTGCAAAAAATTAAATACAGAAAAAAAATCGCGGTGTGTAAATGGATTCATGTTTTTAATTGGATCTGAGAAAATATTGTTGAAGAGAGCTTTGCTTCAATGGAAAGGAAATAATTCAACAATTAAGTATAAGAATTAGTGCCCTTGACAATGGCGACAACTTTTTATGGATGAATAAAGTATGGATGTATGAAAGAAATCGTTTACATAGGGGTCTCATATAATATGGCTTTATTATTCATAATTTTTGCTTTTATGTGGTACATAATTTTTGTTCTTGTCCATTACAAAACAAAACTTTCAATCATACCCAACGAGACTCATATTTCTCTTGATTGTTATCTTAAATGCGTTCAGTTCGGTCCATTTAATTAAATAAATAAATATATTTAAAGCCACATAGAAATTAAGTAACAATTTAAGTTACGTCATTACAATTAAATAATTCGCGTTCGATTAAGTGTAGCTGATAAATTTTCATTACTTCTTTAATTTCGTGAAAAGGAAAATGTGTCGTTAAATTAAATTTAAATTTACTACTTTTTTATACATACTTTTGGAAAGAACATATCCGGTAATGAAAATTTTCAGGTTACACTAAAGTTTTACGATACGATATTTTATATGGAAGTACTTATTGAGTTTAAAGCGTAATACAATGTAGGTTTGATAGTTAGACATAAACGAATAAAATACGAACAAAAATATATTTTTTCATTTCATCTAAAGACTTTATTTTTTGTTTTGTAAACGATATTTATGTAGAGAAAGTTGTTGCGTATAATTGTGAAATTTTATTTTTAGAAAAGGGCATCACGGGGGTATTCATGGTTTCAAAATTAAACAAACAATACAAGCTTTAATTTGCTCAAACCAAATAATGGATTCTGATGGAATTACTGGAAATTAGAATTATACTAGATAGTTACATACGTACTTTTAAATTGCGTAGGTATCTGGTATAGGTACATAAACCTCTCCAAACAGTTTTCAGCGAGCGTGCAGAAATAGAGATACCTGATAATAGTATTGCATGAGACAGATGTATTTCTTACGTGTTTTCACTTTTTTATTTGAGGTGATCAGCCGCCTGTGTTCTACCAACTTTTTTATGTCCACTCCAGAGTTCGCACCTAGGACCTCTTCGTTATCCGATGCTTGACGATGTTGTTTCGGGCCAAAACATGCTCAATTCACACCTATATAAGAATCAATACCTTGGAACAAGTTATATTAATTGTATCTTTAAAGGCTGATAAATTTCAGTATCATTATTAAATAATAAATTGCTATGAAAGTCTGTCAATGCAATTTATCAGCGATCGTTAGTTAAGGTGATGAATTAATTTTTCTAACATTTACGGCCCTTTTCAAACCTTCGTAATTTTTATATTATTAAAGTTGTCGTGATGAAAATTCTTGACAAGAAAGTTCAATAGTAACACAATACGTCTACCGTTTTAGAAACATGATTCCATGATATTTTCTCGATAGAAAAAAAATACAAAGTTATCATTGTTATTTTTTTTTAATCTCTGGCATCTTCAAAATAACAAACGTAAAGTTACGACTTTTTGGATATTAACTATAAAATATACAACCTATACGTCTACCGTGTTAGAATTTTGAAATATGCGATGGTTTTGAAATAAACAAGAAATACTTGAAATTAGCGCGCGACCAGTCAATATAGCGAGAGCCGCCCTGTACCTTCCTACCCCGATCGCTGCACGAGTCATTCCCGCTACGGCCGTCACACGGGGAACTTGTGTCGCTCGCGCAATCGTAAAAAAGGGTGACAACACGTTAAGACAAAATGAGACAAATGGGGACAATAAAGAAAATAAGAAGAAGAAACATAAAGGTTGGAGGAAAAAGAATGCTTACAATTGGAACAAATTAATGAAGTAAGTTGGTTTTATTTTAAATTTGATGATAATTGTATTATAGACGATGTTTGATATGTACCCCTGTTTTAAGTACATAACGAATGTGTAAGATTTTTTCATTTATAGCATAAATAATCTGTTCAGAAATCCGGAATCCAGAAGGAAAATAAACCCACTGATTGTTCACAATGTGAATCCACTCTTTCGTAAGTACCTTTATTCAGTCAAAAATGTATGTTATCAAAGCTCTACTGGTTTTATCGCATGATTCCATTTTTAGCAAAAAGCAACAAAGTGCAAAGAAATAAAAAATCATGGTGAACTTAGTGGAAGTATGGTGGACATAATATGGAACAGGAGCTCATTGGAGTAGTATTATATTTAAAAAAATACGAAAAAATTTCAAGAATTACATTTCTTAGTAGGTGGTAGATAAGTATGTTGTATAAAGAATTTGATGTTGATATTTATTTCATTTATACTTACTACACCTGTGCGGGAAATTGCTTAGTACTAAAACAGGTTTATATTCATATTTACATAGTAATGTGAGTTTTCATTTCGAATAATTTTGTGTAAGTATATTAAATTGAGTTCCTGGGTGATCTGGAAACACAATTGGGCCCGGAAGATGGCGCTGCAGTCACTCCTCCTAATCACATGAACCGATTTGGATGAATATTTGTGTGCACATTTCATTGTTGTGGGATGATTGGTTGATTCGTTTTCACATTAGCTAATATTATGTATTTTTGTTGTAAACTTAATTTAATGTTTATAATACATTATTATTGGTATAAATAAGCCAGTGTTCATCTCACATTGCTGTACCTGCCTACCTACCCTACCAGGGCCTAACTTTGTTCTGGCTATTTTATTTTGATTATTTGTAATGAATAATTACAATAGGCATGACGACAGTATCCATAAATGATCGAATTAGTGTTTTTAAGGGAAAATGCATAATAAATAAATTAAAAATAGTGACTTAGAAATATTAAAAACATTAAGATTAATGAGATTATCAATAAAATAAAACATTGAAATTCTGCAGTCGGCCATATTGACTGAAACACGCGTGACGTCACGTCTTTGTAAACAACTTCGCGTCAGGTGTATTTTGTTGTTATGAATATGTTAAGAATACGCATTTTTATTTATTTTATATAGTTTCACGTATGCTTTATCGACTCAGAACAGAAATATAATTGCGAATTCACGAATATGTGGTTCGGGTTTCTCTGCGTCAAATTTATACAATCATTATTCCTTTCATATTATTTTCTCGCTTTAAACAATTACTAACACTTTTTTTGGGTATTATTTTTATGTAGATTTACATTGCAATACTGCACACCACTTATAAACTTTGAAATAAGATTCTATAACACTTAATAATTAAATATTATTACGTATTTACGTAAGAGTGACGTCACGCCTACGCCATGACACCTGTGAGCTGTTTTGGCACAGTTAATAAATATTTATTGAAAAATGGCTTTTATCTTCGTTAAATTTAAGTTTATTAGCGAAATATAGGGTTTTTCTTGTTTAATAAACGTATACACACATTATGGAAGAGGTTTTGAAAATCTTTCGTCATGCCTATTATAATAGAGTGCAAAAAATAAATACATGCGTCAATATATTTTGTGTTTTTTTTTAAACAATTTTTTTATTTAAAAAAATATCATCCCGACCGCGGCTTTGCCCGCGTGGAATTAGGTTATATCGTGAATCCTGTTTTTTCCCACAGAAGTGTTCAGTTCGGATTAAAAGTATCCTATGTGTAAATCCAGGCAATTAGCTATATTTTATCAAAATTGGTAATGTAGTCTTGACGTGATTAAGTAACAACTAACAAAAAAATATACAAATTAACATCCAAAGTTTCGCATCAGTTTTAGGTACTGTATTAGTGATATCTTCCACTCTTGACTTTGACTGAGAAGAATTAGGGTTTTATAAACCCTAATTCTTCTTTCAGAAATAGTACCTTTCATTTCTGGGCATGATGTAATATCTACGTCAGCATCAAATTCTATCTAAATCAATTCAGTAGTCCGCGTTATTGAGTACCATTTCATTTTTTCAGAGTAAAAATATTTTTTGTTATTCTAAAGATTATTTATAACCTGTATTATTTTGTAATAAAGTAAACATTACGAAATAATAATAATTATTAATAATGTCTAAGTAGTTGTTAAAAAGAAGATTATTTGTTTATAAGCAAGAAAATAAAATAAAACCAATAAATCAACAATTAAATAAATGTATAACAATATTATAACTGTATGACGACTCCATACATGTTTGTCCCGAGTCGGCCAGCCGCAGCGCGGCGAGTTTGCAAGAATGACTTCGCGCACACCCGCTTTCGCGATAGCGAGCTATTAGACTCCGCCCGCCAAGCAGTGGATTTTTTTTTGTGTATCGTCTTAATTATCGGGATCGAAATGAAAAGGGCAATCTATTGGAGGGCAATTAAATTCTCGCATGCCTCAGTCACTTATGTCAAAGCGGAGATATTGCAGTGGCTTGTTAGTTAGCTTCTTACAACTTGTTATAACGTTGTTGTAAACACGCGTGACGGCCCGGTATCACGTCATCGCGCACGCGATTCTCCCGCCCAATGAATGCATCCTACCTATAATAATAAATCTGCCATCTGACTCTCACTCACCAACATAATTTTACAACTTAAATGCTGTGGCTTGTCCATACAAGCGGTGATATCTTTATTCACATTGTGCACTTAGTGATTAAATCATCAGCCCTGCAATCCATCTCTGATTATAGGTTATGAATAATTAACTGTACACAAGATGGCATGATAATGAATCGTTATTACTATATGTTTTTTATCGTGTAATTTATGTGTGTGGGCCGGCTCAATATAATATACCTCTGCATCAAGAGCTGCAATTATTTTATAAACTGTAGATAATGTACAAACTACAAAGCAATGTCTTTCTTTTATATATGTCACGGCTAAAGGTAGGTGAGAACATAAACTTAAGATTAGCCGGCTAAACTTAGGTTTATTTTCGACGAGGTGTTAATGTTAGTTTGTTCTATCTTTAGCCGGCTAAACTTAAGTGTAACCGCAGGCCCGTGGCTAAAAATGTCGGGGTGGGTAGATTTGGTTAGCGCCGGGCCGGTGGAGGGCTTGAGGGGCCCGCACAGTGCCAGAAAACACTCGCCCTGTTCCTTACATGTATTATAGTAACCAAATCTACCCACCCCGACTCAGGGCAGAAAGCTGGTGGCTAGGTTAGGTTAGGTTAGAACTCTTAAGACCCGCACGAGCCGAGCGAGCGCAGCGAGCGTGCTGCGGCAGCAGCCGGCGAAGTGCCAGAAAACACTCGCCCTGTTCCTTACATGTATTATAGTAACCAAATCTACCCACCCCGACATTTTTAGCCACGGGCCTGCGGTTACACTTAAGTTTAGCCGGCTAAAGATAGAACAAACTAACATTAACACCTCGTCGAAAATAAACCTAAGTTTAGCCGGCTAATCTTAAGTTTATGTTCTCACCTACCTTTAGCCGTAACATATACATACAACATTTCAAATAAACTATGTATTTACCTATATTTATGTTAAGAGTAGTACCACATTCTTTTTCTCAAAAGAATCATAGATCTAAGACCTAAGTACAATATGTGATAACTTTTAATGGCACCCATTAAACCATATTATACAAATCAAATTTTAGGGAGAATGGAGATAAGTATGAGCACCAATAAGTAATATTAGTGACAAATGTCCTGTGATCAGTCCATACGAAGTCAATGTAGGTGAAGTTGCGTGCAGAGGCTGCGTGCGGCGGGCACATTCGCCTCCGCGCCTCACATCGCCACCCTAATTAATATAAGATCTCAATTAAATTGCGACACATAACGAGGACGGAATTTTTATTTAAATAACTACACTGTACCCGGCATCTTTAACATAATACACGCTTACATAGAACAGGTGCAATTTAGAAAACGGCAGCATACCTAGTCTTTTTATATAATGACAAAACGCGCATAATTAGCAATGATAAATAATACAAAAATAATTCGCCTTAAACATGTCGTTTATAGAAAATGTTAAATGTGAAAAAATAATTACTTAATGGATTTTTTAAATTTCTTACGGTTTTGCAAATTATGAGAGAGATCTTTATCAAATTGTTGTCGATACACATACATTTCCTACTACCGGGTGGGCTATAAATTATTCCAGTTTAGTAAAGGCCTTGCAACTTGAGATAAAGATTATCAATATTAAAATAGTGTCTGGTGTAAAAGGTCCGTGTTTATTGTTATTCTCTCAAAGCATTTTATCGTTTAATTCTTGCTTTCATTCCTCCAATGTTGTTGACATCTCTATAGAAGCCCACATAATAGAGTCGAAGTTGATAATTAAGAAATAAATACCTACAGATATTTCTGTAAAAATCTATTTCTGTACTAATCAATAAATTTTTTCATTATGAGTTGTCTTCATTGTTCAAACTGTTGGCATACTAAAATTCTGAAAAGTTTATTCACTTTGATGAATATTCTAATTTTTCACTTCGCTCTATTTCATATTTTTTGTTGTATGTTTTACAGAATACCTATTAAACTTCATACGATATACTGATAAACAGTAGCATCGATATTCATTGTTTATAATATATGTGTGTAAGTGTAAGTGAAATAATTACCATGAAAGTTTCGAACTAGTAATTCTGCATAAATAATTTACACTGATTTATAGTGAGCTTTAACTACACCCCTTTAAACTGGCCGACAGGATACAAAGCACTTAGTCACCAGACTCTGAAATTCTTTAGATTATGATACCTCATTCGATATAAAAACGAACATAACACATTAATTTCCAACGCCGCTTAATTGACATTCGTTTATTATGACTAAACAAATAAAGTATCTGAAGTTGAAGTTATAAATGGCCACTTTTTCCTTTAATGGTATCCAAAGTTACTATATTCGGGATATAAGGTCTTGACCAAGTTTTGAATCGTAATATTTTGGGTTCAGATTACCGTGCTGATAAAACTTCATCTCACCTTTTACCAGTGCCGAACTTAAAGTGAGAATATTATTGTTATTATTCTACTCGAGGTTGATTCATTGATGACATTTGTATCAATTACCTACATATATTACATACATTGCTTAATTATTTTGTTGTTTGCGTAAAGGTAAAATAAATATAATTCGTTTGTTATTCACCAACTTAAATAAAACCATAAAATTTTATTAAGATCATTCCGCATCCAATATCTCGTTAAGTGACATTTATAAAAATTTAAAAATATGTGGTAATAATTTTGATAACTTGATTAATGATCTTTAAAAGTTTATCTTTTGCATCTGCATTTAATTCTGGAAAATATAATGTTTAATTATGCATTCGTAGTAAAACTTTGATTTGATTATTTTCAAATATTTATTGGTTTAATTACGTAGCTAGTTCGACCCTGTGTTGGCAATGGTAAGGCCACACGCGGTCAGAGCGGGCCCGCGGCCGGGGGAGGGACGGTTCATTCATGTTGTTAGACCGACCCGCTCATAACTTAACTTTTAATTTATTCCTTCATAGCTATCCTCGACGCCTTTAGTGTACCTAATTATATGCATAATTTAGAAAATACATAACACGCAGCATGGTGAGAGTTAATTGGATGAAGCTTGTTCTGAATTCTGATATTTTGTACACATTATCAGTTTAATTATCTTTATTGATTTTTTTTATTGGAGTCTGTTAAGGAGTCTGTAAATAAATTACTATATTTATTGAAATTATAACTCAATTGAGCTTCACTTGTATCATAAATAGAATGAATTGAAATATGAAAAAGACAGGAATAGTTAAACCTCAAGTCATTCACATATATCTTATTATCTTTAATCAAAAGATCTAAAACCTGCTCGCTGACTGGTTGTGGTTTTCATTCATATGTTAGACAATAAAGGGGTCCCAAGCTCTAAACTATAATGTGACAATGAAACGCCTACGATTCAGTTTAAAATAATATCGGGTTTCATTCCAATCATCAATCGGGATGGTGTGTGAAAGCCCGATGGTGGATAAATGTTTTTTCTTCTATATTTATGTTTGTCTTTAATTTTTACTTCTTAGCCGCTGTCCATTTAATATTGGACACGGGTCGCGTTAACGATCACTATATAAAATTTTATTTCAACGCAACTCGCGCTTCTCTTTTTCTGTTCGACACGTCGTTGGTTTTACTTTTTATTAATCGTTGCTTTTTGGACAAAATATTAAACCAGTGTTCAACGATAATGCGTATCATTGATGAATATGTTTAATTTAAGACGACGATGAATGCGTACGTATTTATTAACGATAAATCGATAAAATAGCATCGCTCAATATCTTCTATTGTTTTGTTCCAATATCAATAAAAGTCAGCCACAGCTCCGGTTGACCCCTAATCGAGAAAACAATGTAAAGTTGCGATGCAAAATAAAGCGGCGACGAAGGTCGAAAAGATTTGCGCGGTATCTCTGGGGAGCGAGCATTCATGTAGGCAGAGATAGGCGAGCGGCCACCGCGCGCCCGCCGCGCCCGGGCCCTATCGCACACTCTCACATCCAAAACCAGTAAATATATTTATTTAACGATAACAATTTCTCGTTATAATCTATTTAGAATGAAGCACAACAAGTTTTCGAATCAAATGTGTCGCCCATAAAGATGCCGTCCCCGAGCCTCGATCTTCAACTTATTATTTCATTTACGGCGCTCGCATTACGATTACTCCACCATTAAATGATCCTTTGTGTCATCAACATAAGAATTAAAACTGATCGTTACCTTTTATACGACAATGATCGTTTTGAATCTGATCGATTCGGCTCCGCAACTCAAAGGGTTTCATGAACAGATTTGATTAAAAAATGAAATATTTCTTCCATGGAATAAATTAAAGTCTATAATCCAATTCCATCGTCGTATTGTGAGGATCCTACGTATGGACTTTAAGAAGGGAACAGATAGATTGACGTCGTTCGTGGAGTGTGAATGAGAGCAATACGATAAGGGAGGGAGGCGAAGTATGCGGGGCAAGAAGAGGCTTTCGCCGTTGGATAATTCTTTATAGTTTATGAATATGTGAGCTCGTTATCTCTGGGCTGACGTGGCCCAAGACATTCGCGCGTGTACTGATGTGAATGTGAGGGCTCGGAGCACACACGGATATGCGTCTTGTTGCGCTATACTCACTCTAGTGACGATACTAAATAATACATAGGAATCGACAGGCTCGTCTGCAAAGAGCGGGTACACGACCGGATCAACATACGGCATCGACGGCAGATTGAACGATAGTTCCCGAGGAACTGGTTATCGTTATGGGCCGACTGGCGGATGAAATTTATTGGCAGCGCGTTGGAGAAATGTAGCGGGCGGAAGGGCTTGCGATTTTAATTAGGTAATGAATGTCGATCCTGATCTGCATATCGCTTTATAGCTAGATTTATCAGTGTGTTAGCTGTCTAAGTTTGAAAGGTACCTCAGCAAAATACAGAACGCTGTATTATTCTGTTTCAGTAAAGTTGTCGCAATTTGCGTATAAACAGAACTGACTGTAGAGTATTAAAAGAAATGTTTAAAAAGTTTAGCTTATTATAGCATCACGTTTTTTGCTTCTTATAAATAATAGGAAAAAAGATACTTTTGACGGTACATTTCTCTTCGAAATTGACGTTTTTCAGGAACAGTTGGTTTTTAACGTTTTAATTAGGGGCGCACATTACGGCACGCCAGCACGTTCGCCCCTCGCTCTTTGCCTCACATATTTGTATATTTCTGTCTATTTAGGGAAAAATTTTATTTTTCGACAAATGTGTGCTATTTTTGTGTCGCGTGCAGCCGGCTTCGTCGCGGCGCTAAATCTCTGTGGGAATTACGTCGTTCTATTAATTGTATGTTTATTTTATTCGTGTCGGTTTCTTCAACTGTACTATACCTACGTTAAATTATTGACAAGATAATCTTATCACAACGAATTGAGTTCATGAAGAATAAAAGTTGACATGACATTTTATCATAGACTCTACCTACTGCTGAAAGAAATAAAAAGATAATTTTTTAAATGAATAAAAATTTCTTAATTTTATATGTATGTCACGTGTAGAAGGAAACGAATATCATGACGGAGTGAAGATTGACACTTTCCTTTTGTTAAGTAAAAAATATTCTTTGTTTTCATTACTTATACGCACCTGTCATCGCCCGAGTCACTGTAGTTTAGTTTTTACGTTCTGGAGAAAAACGAGATTTATTTTTCAATACTAGCGATTATATTTTATTTATTAAGCATATTACTGTTTACTATTTACTAAAAATCATGAAAGAAAAAAATCTTAAATTTAGCCACCCGCCTGCAAAATAGATTACGATATGCGTATATTTATTAATATTAGGCTCCTATAAAATTCCCGATGCTATATTTAGGATTAGAAAACGAAGACAGTTTGATGACGCGCCGCGCGGTTCTGAGGCGCGTCACGTCACGTCATGTCATTTGTCGTCGTTAGCGATGACGCATGGCGCCGGTGACCCAGCTCCTGACCCGCTCCATCACTCTTCGATCAACGAATGTGTATGTGTAGTGTCAGAGTGTGTACTAGGTACACGTTTCTTAGAGAAAGTGTTTGGTAAATTGGCCAGTTTTGTAATGCTTATCGATTTTATTAATAGATCTAAAGAAAAATTACTTTGGTTGTGTTTTTTTAAATTGTTGTCTACTCTTCAGATGCATATTTGGACATTTATAAATATTTTTCTGGACAAATTTGATTTTAATTTAAAATCATAAATTAGCAACAGTACCTAACGCATTTAGCAGTATAGTCATATTTCGTAAGCAGGTGACAAAATGAACACATTTAACCATTTCTATAAGCTTTCTTTTCTTGGAAAATATTTACAAGAACTTTTTTAAACCACCCACAATGGATGGAACGTGCACAAATGGCAAAAATCTATATTTGTGTAATGATTTTGCATTGAGACCACGACTCCCATTCACGGAATATTTCTGTTTAGGTGATTTATGGCGATATGCAACTAGACAATAGATCCGTTTTGACTTATTATCCACCCGGAGCAGGTTTCACTGACTACCCTTTAAGATTGCCTTGAAACAAACCCTTTGAAAACGGGGTAATAAAATTTTATTATTATATTTGCAATACCGAATACAATTCTCGTGCGCCCCGTAGCGTGTTGCTAAAGCTACCCCAATTAGTCATGACTTCGGTCAAAGAAAAAACGATATATTTATTGGTTGAAACAAAAAATGACACTTTTGGATGTGGATTTATGATGGATTGATAGTTACCCTTTTGTGAATGTCATAAAGCTGAAACAATGTTGTTTTATTATTGTCTTAATTAATGCTCTTTGGATGGAAGGTAGAGCGTATTATGGACAAAAATCGAGTTGAAGTTTTATTAATTCATCAGTAGGTACATTTGTTTAGGTAATATAAAATAAATATTATGTGTTCTCTCTGAAATAAATTATAAATTATACGACTCTTGTATCAGAAAAGGTGTATTGACTGCTTGTAAAATTTAATAAAATCCAAACCAAACAAAGCCTAATTAGAGCGATTCATAATACGATCCTACAATACGAGAAAACATGTACGACACGCGTCTGTAGATATTCGATATGACATAATACTATTTCTATTTTCTGTTGACGAAAGTAGTGGCGAGATGCGCTCGAGTGCATCCAAATGGTGCGTGGAGATATTTAACGTTGACGAACGTCTAGTGTACGTCTCCCACCCTAGTTACCTGCACTACAAATTGGAACGAACAAAATAATACGCTGGTTTAAATTAGATCCTAGATTTTATGGAACTTTTTCTTTTTCATGATTTCTTCTAGAAATTATTCTGCATGATATTTCACGCATTCCAAAAGGTCATCACGAACATAACTAAATGTTTATATTGAATGTACCATCTTGAGGAAAATATTGTGTGCAATTTCTCACGAGCCCGGCTTAGTCAGCATTCAACTAGTTTATATGTAGAGCGCTATTTTTAAGTAAATCTGAATCATTTCATCGGGGTTACGTATTGTTTTGGATTGTTTCTTTGGCCTTCAATGGGAAACAAAATATCTAATTGCGTAACAGTTTCGAATGACAACAATAATAATTTTAATATTGAATTTTAAGACATATCTGTTCAAAACAGTTTTTTCATACCTTTCGGTTTCAATTACACGAAGAGTAAGTTTTTGCGGCGTCACGACGCGGACGCCTCACTGACTCCCGAGTCATTGTCTCCGGCGGCCTGCGGTTTTAAACAATTACCATATCGACACACAACCAGATAACTAGTTTCTAATAAATAAGTGAAAGTGATATGTCCAGCGTCCCTAGCGCTTTTGTCATTCGAAATAACCGTCTTTGTTATGCTAATGTGCGACAATTTTAAAGCTTTTCTGCTAAAGGCGTAAACGTATTGTTCAATGTAATAAATACTATAAACGCTTGCATGTGAAGCGTTCCGAGAAGCGAGTAGACAAATGCGAAGTAATTTGGGGGTGTCGGTAGAATCAAAAGGCAGCGATCGCAATTGTTGGGCAATATGTCGCAGGCGGTAACTCGGGAGTGCGCCGGGGCCCAGAGGCCGCGGCTGCACGAGCGGTAGCGTCGCCCGTCTAATGAGCAACCGTGTTCGCCTCAATTGCACACAGAACTCTTATTCACCGGCAATTTATTTCATTTTTGCTTCTGATCGCGCCTTATTGAGAGACTTTTTATCTTTTTGCCTTCGTGGGTCTATAATACCCGTCCTGTTACTTGCAAATGAGACGCACCAGTAACGTGTTGGGTTCGCCCGGTCATCACGTACATAGGAATAATTAAAATTTTTATCTCATTATTTATTTGCATCGTTGGATACATTCCGTGGGAATTATTTAAGGCGTGCTTATAATGAGAATTATGTATCGTACAGCGTTTTTAAGCTCTGTCGTGTAAATCAAAGAGTTCATTGGACAATACTGACATTTATGTTCCGAGGAGTTATGGCTTATTGACGATATGAAGACATTTGCCAAGGCAATAGTGATATGAGTAGAGGCATCATTAAAAGTAATAACAATTTCTGACTTCATGCCAATTCGCTGTCGAGTCGACGATAAATAGTGGGATGGTAGTCAGAATAATAATGGCACTAAAATATAGTAGCGACATTTTTATGTATTTTATGTATGAAATATTAATAAAGTAAACTTCTTCATGTTTCTTACATTTAAATATTTTATTAAATCTACCTTAGTCATCCTCTATAGTCAGACTGATTGATATGAAAAAAAAAACAACACAACGATAGCCATACTCATTTTTGCTTGTTTTGTAACGTTTTATTACGTCCAGAATACTAGGGTAGAATCGTAAATTAAATAAAAGATCCTTCAGTTCGGGAAGGAGTAAATCAAGATGGACGGATTGCCCCTAATAAAAATTATAAGAGGCACAATGGTTCGAATGTGCGCCGAGACCGTCAGGAGCTGTAAACTCTCGCTATGTTTGTTTATGAGGCACTAAAATATGTTATAAACTAGATAAGTATAATCTAAATAAACTAACATAATATAATTAGTGCCATGATTCTTATGTTTAGTGCCACGATCCCTTCCTTGTTGTTGGAAAATAGGTTATTAATAAGCTTTATCATCGTCTACGCGATCTCTACATTATGTTTATTTTGATTTCTATCTGGATTCCGTTGTAATAAATACTCTTAATTAGTTCAGAAATTGATTAATTTAAAGTACGTAATTGTTATAAAAGGGGTATGAGTATGGTAATAATTTTGCGGAGAGACTAAATAACGCGGCAATGTTTCTTTGTTCGCACAGCCAATGGAGCGCGGCCGTCGTTGACGTGTCTTGCTAAGCTTTTTGTGATTCTCTTATTATATTTTTTGGTGGCATTTTTTGGATGATCTTATTTGTTGGTTCAATACCTGGTCGTAAATTTGTCGAGATGTATGAGAACCAATATATGCAGGTGTGCCAACCCCTTCCGGCTATTATATTTTATATTTACTTTTTACTATTTATATTCCTGCTGTTATATTTTACACAGATTCATTTGTGAGGTTTATTTTGACGAGATTATAAGTAATACAATCGGTTGATTTACAGCCGAAATAATTAGGTCTGTTACTGTTCTAATTGAATCCACCTCGATAGATTTAAAATGCGAGTACTTACTGTCTATTTCGAGCGTAAATTAATTTTGTATTTAGAGGATGCCCCATTTATTACATTCAGAAATGTAAATGAACGCTTTCGAGTTACTCGTTTACGTGAGAATATTTGTATTTATTTTATTTATGGAGAGAAGCGCGAGGGCGATGTGTTTAAATATCTCGAGATTTAAATACGTGTTCACTTGAGTAACCCAGGAATCCATTAGATGAATATTGGAAGTATTTTCTAATTTCGTGCAATTGTAATGTTTGTTGTACTCAGTACTGGCTTAACATGGTCATGCGCGTTGGATTTACATAGATCAGTAAATATCTCTTCTCTTTCTTTAAAATAATTTAGATTTCATTTTAATCCACTGGAAGACTGCCTTTTAGTTTATTTAACTGTAAGGTTAAGTTAGGTTAAATGTAAACAATAAATGATTTAAAATTTACTGTAAAGTATGACACATTCTTGTGTAGGGATTCATTTAAATGAAGTTGAATTACGGCTTTATAAGATGTTCTTTCTGATGTCAACTTTAAAATTTAATGCCGTGAATTATCGTTGGTGTATTCGTGACGATTACACTCGCGCTAACGAATTTATGTTTCACTTGTCTTTTGCGTGCTTCAAGAGAATCATAATGTCTGCAATCGGTATTTTTGGATGTTTATTTGATTTGAAAAGAACCGCGAATGAAAATTTGGTGACGTTTATAAAGTGTGATAAAGAAATATGCAACAACAGAGCTTTATTCTTTAATGCAGGTTGGTGTTAACTGGTAAGATTGCCAGAGGTAATAATGATAATTTTTGGAGCTGCTCTTGTTGTATTTTTTACTGCATTACACATTTACTGCTTAATTTTATTTTCTTTTGGAAATTTAAAATCTTTGAAGGTTTTAAGGAAGCTTTGCTAGCAAAAATCTCCACTTACACCTAAGACATAAGGAACAAATAGATCTGTGTTAAATTTATCGCTCTATGTCTATGACTCTTTAAAGAATACTGATTATATTTTATTTAAAACAAGAATGTGTGTTATCTGATTTATCCTCAATCCTACTGAAAGGTCGGTGAAGAAGTTAGAAGCCAAGAGGTTTTAAAAGGAACTGCAAATCTTATGTAACTAAAAATAATAATGTAGGTATATTATTTTACTTAGATACAATACTCAGCAAATACCTAATAGACAAATTTATAAAGGATATGGGTAGATGAAAATTCAAGGGAAGTTTTCTTTTATACTTATAACCTCAAAGGCAATTCGGTCGAATCAAGTGGCGAAAACTTAAATAATTCACAAAGCAAGGTTTCTTTTAGGTGTCTGTTAAAGTGCCAGTTTTTAATCATGATAGCATAATATAAAAGATAGAAGATAGAAGTATTATATATGCCCTAGTGTCATGTAGTAGGTAGTTCAAATGCATTTAATAATATTATCACGTTCTCGATTTGGGCATAATCTCCATACTACATAATATTGGGCACATGCATCTATCCAAAGATAAGTCTGACTGAGCTGCTACGTCAAACATAAATATTATCGTTTGGAAGGCCGTTCTCGATCGAACTTATTTTTCCGACTGCAGACAGTTATTTCATATAAATTAATGGCGCGAGTCGTCATGGGGCAGACGCCGTCTTCTATTTTTAAACTGACGAATGAGACTGGCCGAGCGCACGCGTACGCGTTCCGTCATATTCCAATTACAAATAGCTGTCATCGTTTCTATATATCCAGCATGTTCTGTTTCTCGTGTTTCAAGTAAACATTACCAAAATAGTGTTACTTTTGAAGAGTTTATAAGTACACTCTACATAATAATCTGTACAGCGTCAGTAAATCGCTCCAGGCGTTTACCAATGAAACGAAGCTTTCATGTAGGTATAATTTTAGCGCTGCTCATAAATATAAAATTATGAATTATGAAATGGTGGGTGTTGTACAGCGTCTCTGTTTCACCTAAGAATAAAACGGGCGAGTGAATGAGACGCAGTACGCCTCGCCGCGTCGCTTCGACTTCAGAAGGGTTATTATATATGAATTATGATGACGCCGCAGCACCGTCGGCGGTAATATCGTTATGAATATGCTGAGTTCTCTTCGCCCATTGGTGGAAAGCAGAACCGCTTCGATTCAGCGGGAACGCCTCCGGTGGTCGTTTTTTTATTCCTTTATTGACATTCAGATATGCACATTGCAAGTGGCGATGCACAAACTGTAATATTTTGCTGGAAGAGAGATAAGTTGGGCGGGCGAACGGTCGTAGCGAGAATTTGGGATGCAAATACAGCAGACTGTCGTATGTAAACGAACTTATGCTACTCATGCGGTATAGGCCCCCGCTATGAGACCCACTCAGACGTTTCCTGCATTATATCAATTTGCATTTCAGTTGGGATACCTAGTTGACATGGCTATGTGGGTATATCTTGTTCGATACTTTATCTATAATATTTTATATTTAAGGACACAGGGTGATACTAAATCCAAGCAGATATTGTGCAAAGTATTAATCTTTTATGATTTTACTTTTGAATATTCTTATCAGATTATTATTCTTGTAAGACTGTTAGACCTTTAAAGAGCTCTACAATATTACTCAGTTTCATATAAAATAGGATAGCATTGCTGCATTGATATGAATCGGGCTATATCAAACTAAAATGGTGCTTTATAAAAAAATCAAATAAAAGCAATGTTTACAGAAACTATATATAATTGTAGGCCATATTTCTGGCAATGCTGGTATGGTATGGGCTTTAATAGGCCTTAGAAGCTGAGTTCTAATTTTGAAGTACGGATCTATTAAGAACCTGTCAAATGGGTTGTTATTTTTGAATAGTAAATAAATACGAAGTACTCGTGACGCTTCCGTATGTTTGTTGGGTAAAGTGGGTTGCGTGTCCCGGTGCGTGGCGCTCGTGGCATTCACCTTGTTGGCATCATGCCAAATTTCGATGTTCGCGCCCGCATTCGATAGTGCTCCTTACCTACTTGCGAAGCGATCATCGGCGTGACGTCACGCTACAATAACATTTTGCAACAAGTTTGTGAGCCCTGAATGCACTTGATTGTTCTTTGACAGAGTCTATGAATGTTGTAGGTGTCAAGGTTTAGGCTGCGATCATAATTTTATCTAAGCAATGTGTCTCTGATTCTGTATAGGTACTTAGAAAGTAGATTAAAGGCATTAAAGAGATCATTAATTGGAAACACAATTGTATTATTCATATTGTGCAGAAATTTCAATGTAGGCTTCTTATTGATGTAGCAACATAATTAAAATTTTCTTAAGAATAATATAGTAAAGTATTTGAAGTGGATAACAAGCACAGAAGTCTTGGGTGTTATATGCGAACATTCTTTAGTATTTATCAAAATTACGGTGCTATTGTATTTATGTAAATGGAACACTGTTTTATATCGCAACTAAAATTGTGTGTACCGACAGCTGAGGTCAATCGTGTTAACTCAATGAATTACGTAGTCTTTGTGTGATCGTATTTTGTATGGAGAGGATTTAGATATCATTTGTGTGTCGCATGTTCTATTCTACCAACAGCAAATAATTATCTACATACAAAATAATAGAAATATATTTTAGGTATCAAAACTTGTTTATTAGTTATTACGTCATTTGTTAACATCGAACATCGTTAGTACACAGAAGTCTGCTGATACATTTTTACATTAATTATCAAACGCAAACAGCATGACCAATATAATGCTCAGTTAGCTTCGCGTCTTAATTTGATAATTACTTTGTCTGGACACGCCTATTAAATCGAGTACAACACAAAAACCTTTATTAGCACTTACATATTCATTGCAGACACGCTCACGATATAATAGAGCTATTTAATTGTTATTAGAAACGTATAAGAATGCGGTGTAACCGAAATGTTCCGTTCTGAGAAAGCTGTGAATTTGTCAAAATTAAAATACAAAGGCTTCGCGCGCTTGAGAATTGTAATTAATAAAAAGCGTTGAGAGAAAATAATTGGCCATTGTTGGAATCGCACCAATGGCGGTGTGAGGCTGCAGTGAATGTACCGAACGCTGCTTCCATACTACTCAGCTTCATATGGTAATGAGAATACTTATATCCATTTTCGTAGGATAATAATGAAAACAATTTTAGTACATAGAATTTTATAACGCCGCGCACGGAGGGTCCAAAGGAATTCTTGAGCATTTCTTGAAATTGAAAATCTATTGATATTGCTTTTATTGGAGACATATTGTTTTGTATCTTATTAGACTTGGATATAATAGAAAATACAACATTCAAAGAAA